>NC_052955.1:37423492-37485992 GCF_013358895.1 Oreochromis aureus
TCTCTAGCTTTGCTTTTTACTAGTGTCCTTGTCACTAATAGTAACAACAGACTGTAGACATGAGTGGCTGAGACTGCTCACTCAGGTTGTACTGGATGTGCCATCCATATGTGCCCTTGCAAGGTGGTGTGCTTTGTCTTTCTGCACAGTATTCGGAATATGACGTAGACGGCAGGAGATGGGTCATCACAAAAGGAAAGTTGGACAGGGTCATAGAAATGCTTTGACACAGCATCAGGAACAGAATAAGTGCTGCTAGAGAACTACAAAATGACCTCCAGTGTACTACAACAGGCATGCTTTTTGAACAGTCAGAAACTGACTCCATAAGGATGATATGAGTTCCTATTGACTGTTAGTGGGGACCTATGTTTACAGTATAGCACCTTGCAGCTTCAATGGTATTAGCAATGCTTGAGCAGTGCTACAACCTAATCACCTCGGTGAAACACTTCCAACCAAATACTGGGTGCATACTTTTAAGAAATTTGACATATTTGCTTTGGCAATGAAGGACCTGAAAACAGCAGCTTTGCACTTTTTAAATGTCTTTTATTTTCTAGCTTTCCAACTACCCTGCTTCTGTAGCACACACAGCCCACTCTTTAGGTCTCTGCAACATCTTTAACAGGTGAGACATAATTAGAGGATGAGGTCAGGTGTGTGAGTCAGGCTCTCCTGACACCATACCCTGTTCCACCCCTCCTCTGCAACTGAGCCACAAACCACACCCTGCCACATCTGTATTTTAAATACTTTTTGACTGATTTCAGTTATGATTATGATGAGCTAAATCATCTTATTCATTCACTTTGTATTTAATCATTAGTTATTATTAATCTGTGGCTCTCTTCTACAGGATGTCTTGTCCTGTTTTCTTCCCCTCACCCCCAAACAGTCATGGCAGATGGCTGCTCCTTCCTGGCCCTGGTTCTGACAGAAGTTTATTCCTTGTTAAAGGGAGTATTTTCTTCCCACTGCCACCAAGCACTTGCTAATAGGGGATAATGTGATTGTTAGTGTTTTCTCTGTATTGCTGTAAGATATTTGTCTTGAGGCAACTGTTATTGAGATTTGGTGCTATATAAATAAAAAAGACGAAATGAATTGAATTGAAAACAACATTGTCATTCTTAAAAATATACTGGTAAACTGAAGCTTTCTCTTAGTGGCGTCAATTGTGACATAAACATGAAAAAAAGTGTTCCATCAGCTCGTTGCGGAGATGCGCCATTTTGTTTAGTTGCCGACAGCAGCGTCAAATGACTGGGATGCGTAGAACACGTCAGACAAAAAGGTGGGGGCGGGGGGCTAAATTGCCATGGCAACTGTGCTGACGTAGTATGAAAACCCCTCCTACGGCGTTATTCAGCCTTTGTACCGTTCAGTTGGCAGCCATTGTATTTTTACGGATCGTAAGAAATCTAAAGCGTAGCGAGTTATATAGTTTTTAATAGGACAACGTGTTAAACACTATCAATATAATTGTAGACTTAAAGATAACGTCTACTTCCGAAAGACTCAAGTAAAAAGACGCGCCAAACGAAGATTGTATTTTCCACCCCAGACGTGAAGCTTGGCGGAGGGATTTAACCGAATTTAGCATACGTTTTTAACGAAAAATTCGCCGTATAAATCCGCACCCAGATTTCTGTCAAATATCTTTGTTTCATAGTGCGTGTCCGACTTTTTCTTAGGTCTGTGCCCTTATTTAGATGGCAAGCTTCCCAGACTCTGTGAACGAAAATGATATAGGTAAGTAAAAATTTTACATGTATTGTTTTTGTGAATGCAGGTGAGAACGCTGAACGATGTCCTGGCATTTCAATCGTAGTGCTTTTAATCTAATGCCAAATTGTAAAACTTTTTTTGTTTCCACCAGACTATGTGGCCTTTCAAAACATTATTACTAAATAAGATGTCGGATCAGTGGCTACTTAGCTTAAATCGTTAAAGCAAAGTTTAATTAAGTTAAGAGATGTCGTTTATTTGTCGGTGTTTCTTGGGTTTATACACGTATGTATCCCTGCTGTTATATTAGCTCAGTGCGGTTGGTTATTTTGATGCATTTCCACGATACGTTAATGTGGCGTTTCCGTGTTGCTGGTTTGCTGATACAAACACTGGCTGAGAGCCATTCTTCCTACAACAGCGAGAACCATAGCCGCCCAGGGATGTACGTGCGTGCTTGCACGCCAGCGTTGCATGGTTAATAAACAGAACTTGTAGCTTTGGCATATTCACTGTATTACTTTTATGTATTGCTTATTTATTAGCTATAACCGTAGTTGGGTACTAATCCTAAAATCAGAGTTGATAAACGTCAGCCCCATGTAGGCCTTTAGTGGTTTACTTAATGCACGTACCCTCACACATTCTTGCACCCAAAAAGACAACCTTCATAACTGTATAGACGTTTTCGGGGTTATATTTATCTACTCACTCATGTACAGAATGCAGTATTTGTTTTATTGTTGCTCTTATTGTACTTGTTGCAAAAGTGTGTTGACATTAACTTATATTGGTCTTACCAAGTAACACCTATATATATATATATATATATATATATATATATATATATATATATATATATATATATATTGTATATGTAGACCTGACCTGACCTGACCTATGTTTCTGCACAAAGATTCCATTTTGTGCGCTATGTGAAGAATGCAGTTATGAAACTGCCAGTATGTTGTGTATCCGGAATTTAAGACTTATGCTAACCAAAGGTTACTTTGCCACGTAGACTTTGATATCCTGTAGAAATGGACTTGGAAAAAGTACATTTCCAAACGTAAAAAGTTAATAGTGGATCTGCCGAGGTTAATTGTAGACAGTTCATATATCAGCGTATAGTCCATTATAGCTGAGAGAATATAACTTTCCTTTGCTATGCCCCCCACCCCCACTGTTATACAAATGGTATGGTTTGCACATTAGCCAATCAGATATCCACAACAGTGAACAAACTGGCTGCGTGCCAGATAAAGAGGTTACTTTTATGTGTGTATTATTTGGGCTGAAAAAGGACACATATTCAGTTTCTTACAGAATGTAGCTTAAAAAAAAGTTTTGTTATTGCTTTTTCCAGGTAAGGCAAAGTTCATTGGCGAACTCCTGGTGCCTGTTGCTCCCTTTGACCAGAAGTCTGGGCGTGAGGCTTGGACAGTGGCCTTTGCACCCAATGGTTCCTACTTTGCTTGGTCTCAGGGGCATCGCATTGTCAGGCTTATCCCTTGGACGAAATGCCTGGACAGCTTGTAAGTTTCTTCCCCCCCCCCAGCACCTAGCACCTTTTTATATCACTAGCATAACTTCGTAGTATGTGTGGCTGTTTTTTTTTTTTTTTTTTTTTTATGGTAATGGAGTACATGTTTTCTGTGTTGTTGCTTTGCTTCTTTAAAAAAAAAAACCCAACTAATTATAAAAATCTTCAAATTTATGGAAAGAAAATGAGACATTGAGGCTTTTAGGATAATATTTTAATTAATTTTTGATTGGATTACAATTTAATTTTTGTGCTATCTCATACAACAGAGTATTTACCATTGTGGGGGCTGCTTTTGGGGGGCGTTTGATTTAATTTTGACATTCATATGGAAGCAGCAGGAATGGGAATTGGGACCTCTAAGTTTGAGGCCATGGTCCTCAGCCAGACAAGAGTGGAGTGCCCACTTCAGGTCAGGGATAAGTTGCTGCCCCAAGTGGAGGAATTCAAGTATCTCGTGGTCTTATTCGAGAGGGGACCGATAGATCAACAGACAGATTGGGGCTGCGGATAAAGTGATGGGGACACTTTCCGGTGCGTAGTACATTGTGTATACAAGTGGTGGAAATGAGCTTTCTCCGAAGGGTGGCTGGCCTCTCCTTTAGAGATGGGGTGAGGAGCTCAGCCATGCGGGAGGGGCTCACAGTTAGAGCTGCTCCTCCTCCATGTTGAAAACTGCTTTTAAGTAACAAATGGCTGGTATTGTGTAAATGTGCAAATTCTTAAGATTAACAGGCAGCTGAATTTGGTCATTAGTATTACATTGGTGCATGAGCTGCTGTTTTGTGTTGCAGAGTGGAGAGCAGAATGAGTTTTACATGATTACATACACATAAACTCTGTATCCTTTCTAGCTGTTTAATTGTCCTCTGAATCAGTCTCTGCCAACCTCAAGCTGAAAGATCAGATGTATTTGTCAGTGCCGAGAACACGTGGCTTGAATTACCAGATCACTCTCTGCTTAATGGGGTCTTTTTCCGCTTACCAGGGTCTTGTGACTCTGAGCCACATGTTGAAGTTATCTTTAGAAAGAAGTGCCTTTTGTTCCCGGACATCAGGGCTGTGGCTGGTTGGGCCTTAGTGACACTAGAGGAAAAGGAGGACAGCAGCCTCTGTGACAATGAGTAATCAATAGTTGGCGTGATAACACTTGATTTTCTATCTGGAACTGATTGTAAGTAGGCAGTCACCCAGAGGTTGAGGGTGCTGCACACTGAATTACTGTGCAACTGCTTGCAATCTCAATTGCAAATCTCAATGACTCAAAACTGCAAGCATGGTGCCAAAACTTTGGCTCTGTTATGTAATTTTTTTCATGCAGTCTTTAGAGCCAAGCCCCACATATTCCTGCTCTACAGCAATATTGGTGTTTTATTGAAACGGCTGAGCTGAACTAAACTTAACGGAGCTTCAGAGGCAGTGAAGAGGAGACTCCAAACGCAAGATGCATACAAGAATGTATTATGTTTTCCGTTTTACAGAGCAGATTCCAGTGTAGAGATGGTACACAGTGAAAACTGTCTTTTGGCAAAATTCATATTTCTTTTTTCTTCAATAGATTTACCACATGCATACTTACCACATGCAGGGGTGGAAATTAGCTCCCGCCACTGGCCAAATGGGGGTAAATTTATGAATTGGAACAATGCACAAGCCATCGTGGCGGGTTTAAATTTGAACAGAAAAACTGTGTTCAGTTTACACTCCTGACCTGTCGTGGGCAGCAATGCGCCTGGGTTGCTGCTAGTCTGCTCTAAATGCCACGGAAAAGTCAATGTGGCATTACATTTCTGTGGCCGATACTAAATTTTCTCCACTAGGAAAATTTTTCATTTCCATGCAGTAGCAAACAAAATTCTTTGTTTAATGAGAGAATCAATATTATAAATATTATATTAACAAAATAGATTCCTAAGAAGTCTGCTTTGATCACATTTTATTGTAAATGCCCTTCAAGACAGTCAAAGGCACCTTACAAATTGTATTATTTTGCTTTTAATGATGCAGTGAATGACAGGTTAGGGTCTTGGAATTCCAAAAATTCTATGTAGTTTTGGACATAACAAAGATGCAATAGTGTGACTGGAACCCCTCTGCATTGGTTACATGTAGGATCTCGTTGAACTTTTGATAACTTGTCATTAGATCAATGGAGACTGTGTACAAGTTGTACAAACTGTTTTACAGAACGTCTAAGTCAACCTGAAGAAATGTATATCCTCATGATTTTTTTTTTTTTTTTTTTTTTGCCAAATTCAGTCGTTTTCCTATTTGTTTTGAAAATATTGTACTTGTAATCTATAGATTCTGGAACATGCGCTTCAACTGGTCTGGTAACTCTGATCTTTGAGCAAACTTTTATTTTTGTTGGATTTTATCACATAGGGTGTGACCATGTAGGATCCTTGACACGTGGCGAGTAACTTTGAGCTAAAAGAAGGGTGTAAAACAAGAACTTTCTCCCAGTGAAAGTTTTCTGAGTCTATCCTCTCTGTTCTACAGGCGCTGCTGATGTTCTTGGGCTCAGAGCACATTTTCTCAGATAACCTCCCCCCAGTGTGTGTTGCGCTCAAGTCCAGAATGTACTGAATTTCATTCTTAGCAGGGTTTGGACCTTCTTCACAGTTTTCTTTATTTAGGTCCAACACCCCATGTGGCTTTCTGCTGAGCAGAAATTCAAAGGGAGACAATCCCATGGAGTCCTGGGGAACTCCAGCACTGTAAACAACAGAGGGTCCAGCCAGCGGCCCCAACTGCATTCATCGTCATATGTGATCTTAGGAGTCATGGATTTCAAAGGCTTATTCAGCTGCTCTATCAACCCGCCTGTCTGAGGGTGGTAGACACTGGTCTGAACAGATTTAATGGCCAGTAATTCGTACACCTCTTTTAGTGTCCTAGACATAAACAATGTGCCATGGTCAGTCGGTATCTTTTTCGGCATCCCGACTCAAGAGATGACCTGAAACAGTGCATGTACCACACTCTTTGCAGGACAAGTGCGCTGTGACACTGCAAAGGTGCTTTTGGAACAGCCAGCTGGTTCACCAGCTCCACCTTCACTGGAGCTAAATGCTGGAGCTGGCGGGGTCTCCCATGAAGGCCCTGCCATTTCCTCCTCCCCAGAGTCCACGTCGGATGATCTCATGTCACCGCTGAGATCAGCAAAGACCTGTGTCCCTACCGGTCGTGAACACACCCCTACACACTGCCCTATGAGCCTACTGAAACCAGGCCAGTTCATTCTCAAAATCAATGGGTGCATCAGGTGTGAACTAACCGTAGCATTCAGTCTATAATTTTTGCCCATATATACAATTTTCACTGGTACCATAGGATATTTATGAACCATAGCCTGGTGTATACCTCTTTGGCACCTTACCAGTACGCAGTAAATCTCTCTTGGGCCAGGGGAGGGAGTCGGAGGGCCAGTGAAACGGAACAGCTGACCATTTTCTATCTGAGGGCAGTGGAAGTGTCCCAGCTCCCTGTACCTCCAGCACTCCACCATCAACGTGGTGAGGTGCAGCACCCGAAGCTGCCAAGCCCTGGGGAGAGACAGCAGAGGAGATTAGGTTAGTTGGAGAAAGTGGCCGTTGCTCTGCTTCCACCAGCCGCTGTGGTGACGAATGCAGCAGCCCCAGCGACTCCCATTGGCCGGGCCGGTAGATGGTCCTCTGCCAGGGTTACCGCTGTGTCCAATCTGGCGGGCCGGTGGCAGCGGTCACACTGGGTGGTGCCTGCCGGAAGTTCCACCACCAAGGCAACCAGCTCCATCAGTTGAGCCTAGCCAAGGAAATAATAGTAGATTTTTAAAAATTCAGGCCTCCTTCTTTACCCTGTGAAAGTTTTTGGGGTGGTTTTACACCGAGATAAACAAACTGGACTGGTTCCTGAATATAGATGAACTATACAAAAAGGGAGTGTGTCACCTGTTTTTGTTAAGGAAACTAAGATCTCTTGTCATCTGCAGTAGATTGACTGCAGTCAATCTTCCCTTTAAAAATTGGGCCTTCCTGACATGGAAGGACATAAAGGAAAATGGTCTGAATTATATGAAACAAAACACATGTATACCCAAGAGCAATTGCCTCCATCCCACCATCAAATCAAGGCTGCTACACATGTGATATGTCACACTGTGCTCATGGTACATTGGTTGTATGGATTAAAATAAAACTTCATGAAAGGAATTTTTGCATCGATGATTTCTCATAATCAAGTTATTCGAGTTACTCTGAATCATTGCAGCTCTAATGGAAACATCTACCAGAGTTAGGCTATATGTTTTGGACTTGTATTAGCTTTTTTCCATTTCCTTTCTTTGACCATGTTCCATAATTGACATCCTTCTTTCTCCACTCTTTTTTTTGCTGTAGTTCAGTGGGCCATGGAGAAGAGGGTACCAATGCCTTGAGCCCTCGGCATTTGTCTCGTCAGAGCAGCGATGGTGGTCAAGTAGTCCCAGCGGCAGGCCAGCCCCCGGAACACACCATAGATTGTGGTGATATTGTCTGGGGATTGGCCTTTGGTTCCTCAGTACCAGAAAAGCACAGCCGCTGTGTCAACATTGAGTGGCATCGCTTCAAGTTTGGACAGGATCAGTTGCTCCTGGCAACAGGCCTCAACAATGGTCGCATCAAGATTTGGGATGTTTACACTGGTGAGAACACATCATCAGTAATTAGAAGTAGCTCTCTTCAGCTTCACCAGTTGATAATCTTGTTAGATAATTGAATCTATGAAATATAATCCAACCCAACTGCAAATGTCGGGCATTTTATTTGCATTAGTACATAGAAAATATATCAAAGATTTAAACTGAGAAACTGTACTATTTGAAGAAGAAAAAAATCTTGTCATTTTGAATTTAATGGCAGCAACACATTAAATAAAGTCAGCGGTAGGTTCATGTTTACAACTTCACAAGTTCCTTCTTTTAACAGTCCATAAGCATCTGGAAACTGAGGCGACCAGTTGCTGGACTTTTGGGAGAGGATTGTTGTCTCATTTTTGTCTAATACAGGATTCTCTCCACTCAACAGTTCTGCGTCTTTGACTTATTTTTTTTTTTTTTTTTTGTTTCATGATATGCATGATTAGTTTTTAGTTAGCCAAAGATCTGGACTCCAGGCAGGCCAGTTCAGCACTTAGCCTCTTCTGCTTACAAACCCATGCTGTTTTAATAGCTTTAGCATTACCTTGATGAAATATGCTATGCCTTTCCTGGAAAAGATGTTTTCTAGATGGAAGCATATGTTTCTGTTAAACATGTTTATACTTTCAGCATTAATGGTCTTTCCAGATGTGCAAGTTGCCAATTCCATAGGCACTAGTGTGCCCCCATACTGTCAGAAAACTGATCACTGATAACCAGCCAGATGGTCCCTGTCTTTAGTCTGGGGCACACAATGTTGCCAGTTAAGCTTATTAATTGGTAAATGTTTCTCTAGCTGTTTCCTTGTTGTGCCACTAATTTTCCTGTCCCTTTTGATACCCCCATCCCAGTTTCATCAATGCCGCCATCAAATTTTCTCTGTATTATTATAGGATTTTTACCTTGGAGTCTAAAATGCCATGAAACAACAGTCCCTTAGAGACTTTTTTTGATATTTTCTTTTTGATATTTGGTTTGTAGATATAGTTTGACTTTGCAGTGAACTAACAAAATTTCTGAAAGTATTTATCTGATTAAAGTGTGGCTTCTGTGGATTTTGTGTTCTTATTTTAAAAAAAACCAAAACAAAACAAATGTTGTCACTTTGGAGGCACCATGAGAAATCAGCAGTCTCTCCATCCCACCCAACCCCTAGGGCTAAATGCTCCAAAAGAAAATCTAGTTGAGGGTTGTTCCTAAAATTAGCACCTTATGTCCGTGATTATTCCTACCATTGTTATCTGCAACACAAGTGAATTTTTTTTTAAATTTTCAGTTGGCAATTAAAATCTGTTTTTCTTTCATTTTTACCCTTTTGGTTTTCGTCCCTGAAACAAGCAAAGCTGGAGCTTTAGACCTGAAATTGTGTCGTTGCCTGTGAAGACTGACATTTCTTTTAATCTACTTTCGGTGGTTTGCTTTCTGTAGGAAAACTGTTGCTGAATCTGATGGATCATACAGATGTAGTGCGAGACTTAACTTTTGCTCCTGATGGCAGTCTGATGCTGGTGTCAGCGTCCAGAGATAAGACCCTTCGTGTATGGGATCTCAAAGATGATGGTAAGTGGATGAGCTGTTTTTGACTTTTAACCCAACCTTATTCTTTGCTTTTCTTTCCAGTTCAAAGAAGTAATAGCTTCATTTCTTAACTGAGAGCATGCTATTCACAGTTGAAATACAAGGGCTCGGGTCTTCAAAACCAGAAAAGCAAACCGTGTTTACAGTTACACTGAGTTCACAATGAAGAAGTGAAGTGATATAGTCCTTATTATTATTGTTATTGTTATTGTTATTATTATTATTAGTAGTAGTAGTAGTAGTAGTAGTAGTATCATCATTATTATTATCATTATTATCATTTTAATGTTGAGAAAATGCAACCTGACAAACACAAGAGTCTTAGTTCCATGTATTACCCAAGTGCTGCTTCAAGATTAATTTATGTCAAACAATGCGTCTGTTTGCATTCATACTGCTGTTTAGATAGTTAGCAGAGATGGGTTTTCACACACAGCAGACATCCTGTGCAGTTTTCTAAAGTCCTAGCTGCGTTCACTGGATACATGTGACCTCTGTGTCTGGTTATTGGTTGACAAGTGGGCCAGAATAAAAAAAGGAAAGCGATAACAGAGTTCTCTAGGAATGGAGGAATTGCAAAAAGCAAAACTGGCTGCAGTAAGCACTTTCCATTGTTTTTAACACTTTTTCACATCAGCACTTTGTATGTTGTAACTTTGCTCTTCTCTGCAGCTGGCTGGCAGACCAACAATAACACAAGCAAGCGTGACCCATAGACCAGTTCTACCACAAACTTTGTAAACTGCCTCTATCTGACAACAGAGCTCTTTGCAGGCCCAACCCCAGAACGCTACCCCTGTTGAACTATGAATTCCTAAAAAACTAACCACATGCTGCCCAGAGAGTATTTGCAGATCATGTGAACCTTGGATGCAACCCCAGAACCCCGAATCCTTCCATAAATTGTGTCAGTTAAAAATTAATGCAACTAGGTAATATCACAAAATAAAAGTGCAGTATAAATAAGTGTCGTGAAAAGATCAATTGCTTAGTTTTAAGTAGATAAGTAGCAGCAATTTTAGCAAATATGCAGCTAACACTGAACTCTTAACACGGCAGTGGTTCAAAAATATAGTGACCAGTTATTTCTAATCACTGTCTTCACGGGAAACTAAATATCCTGCTTAAATATTGATTAAAAAAAACGAAAACAATATAAACATGATCCAAATGTAAGACTGACATATAGGTTGTGACAGAAATGTAGCACTGAGAGTAAAGACCCTGGTCATTTTCTCTTGTAGGTAATATGGTGAAAGTTTTGAGGGGCCATCAGAACTGGGTGTACTGCAGCGCCTTCTCCCCTGACTCTTCCATTCTGTGCTCGGTTGGTGCAGGAAAGTCGGTGCGTAAACAAGTTCCTTTGTACTCATGTTTTTGAGTGTCCTAGCTAATCTTTGTGCAGTTGCTTGTGATCAGTTATGCTCAATCAAACCTCAGTTAGAACCCATACCCTCTTTTTCTACCTTTAATATAAACTGTGCTCGGTGTCAACAGTCAAGTGCTTGGATCTAGATTCTGTTTGGCTTTTGTATGCTGTGAAAAAGGGATTTTGTTCTGAAGTATGCATGAAGTATGAAGCAGACAATTGTTTTTATGAATGTTATATAGCTGAAGTTAATCTTTCAGTATGGACATGGAAGTGGGGGAGCCAAAACAAAAACCTATTTGATACAAGGGAATGTTTTAACTTAAACATAAATTGCCCCAAAAATACTTTTTTCATTTAAAAAAATTCGAAATCATTGTAAATCATTTAGAAGGCAAACATGTTGCTGAATAGCAGTTCCATAGACTGGCCAGCTTGGGCTAACCTTATCCGTAGTATCACAAACCTAGATTACTCTTAACGTGGTGATAGTTTTGTTAGGTTTTATGTCCCTACAGTGTGTGTCTTACTCTCCTTGTCACAGGTGGTGGTAAAACTCAGTGTGTGATTGGTTTTGAAAGGAGCGCTGCGCTGACATTTTGAGCAGCTGGTGTAAACCATGGACGCACAGTGCGCAATGCCCAAAGGCCTGGCCAGGGGCAGCCTGGCATCCTGACCTGCAAGGTCATTCTGTACGTAGGTGCTGCTCCGTGTCTGTCTACTTCTACTGTCGCAGTTGCTCTATTTACTTTATTAATTGTAGCTTTAAAACTGTCATGTAACCGGTGGCCCGATGATCCACCCCCCACCCAAAAACACATGCACTGCCATCGCTAAATAAATAAAATGGAGCAGCAATACTTTATGCTCTTTTTTTTTTTTTTTTTTTAAATCTCAACTTGTCTGCCATCATCTTAGGAATTCAGCTGTGAAAAATATTGTTTCTTTTAACTGAAAAACGACTACAAAAGAAGAACAATAACCCAAAAGATTAAACAGTACCATTAGATTGTAAGCTGTGTTTCTATTGACCATTAACTTGTGTTTTAACAACCAACATCATTTGTAGTTTCTTATAGTCAGTCAGTGGCAGGCCCTAAAAGTGTCATACCCGCACAGTCCTGTGATAAATGCCACAAAGCAAAGACATTATTACTAAACATTCTGACCATGGCTAACGTTAAAAGAAAAAGGCTTATGCAGATTGTCACTTTTTGCGTGTGTGTGTGTGTGTGTCTGTGTGTGTGTGTGTGTGTGTGTGTGTATGCGTGCGCGCGCACGCGCGAATCGCATGTGCGTGCATATGTGTACTCTGCCAGAGGTATCGATCCTTTGGCCATAAATATTCTTTTCTCTTGCAGTCTCTCTTCGTAGGCTTCTGCCGGAGATGCGAGCCTATTGTAAACACAGTGAACTAAATCTCTGAAAGGGGAAACCAGTGGAGTAACTTTATGTTACCTTAAGTTACTACTTGTTTTATTTTCTCTTTTTTGTGTAGACTTTTTTCTTAAAATAGTATGCATTTAGTTCATTTACTGAAGTAATAAAAGATGTATGAATGTAAATTTTATTGTAGAAGCTTTACAGTTATATAAATGTTTGATATTTTTATTGTTATTGTAGGTAAAGTGTTCATTTTGGCCTAGTGTTGATGTGTAGCACACTACACATTAGCCAGGCTATGCTATTTATTTTTTCTGCCTGGTTTAAGGTTATAAAGCATTATAGTGACACTGAGCATAATTTGAGCATAACTGTTTTTCTGATTTAATTCCTTTTAATTTAATTTCTAATTGCTTTTTGTGCATCTAGTGATAATTAGTGTAAGATAACACATCAGTAGTCATACAGTCTAAATCATTCCATGGGCTATAATGTGTCGTTCTTTATTGCAGGTGTTCCTATGGAACATGGATAAGTTCACGCCGATCCGAAAGTTGGAGGGACATCATCATGATGTGGTGTCCTGTGAGTTTTCACCAGATGGAGCATTGTTAGCTACTGCCTCTTATGACACCCGAGTGATTGTCTGGGACCACGATAAGGCCACAATCCTCCTGGAACTGGGGTAAGAAAAAATCCAAACAACACAGATATTCAATGTTAGCACACATTTGTTTGGTAAACAAAATGTTGTTGTTTTGAGCGGCAGCCCTAAATAAACTAAAATAAATGAAATTAAATCTCTTTTAGATAATATGTAACAAAAGGCTCACCATTGGCTTTGCCCAACTCGTTTCCTTGACATTGATAAGGTTTAATTGAGATCAAGGAAAGGTGAGATAAGGACTTAGGAAAAGAGAAGAGGAGTGCGCTGAGAATCTGAACGGTTTTACGCTAGTCTCCTTAACAATGTGATGCCAAATGTCTGCTGTGTTAAAGCTACTGAGACATGATCATTCACCACTATGTTGTTTTATGCAAGGCATTTAAATGAGAACTCCACTTTTAAAGCAAAAAGAAGATTTAGGGGCACATTTACTTACATCTGCTGCAGCTCAAAGCTGCCTTTTGACTGAGTTTACTAAAGAGGCGCAGTTTGCATTTTGTGCGGGAGAGGTTATCAGCACATGTATGTTAGAACTTTCTGTGGATGACTGAGTTGTGATCGTAGTGGCAATAGTTTGGCTCTGTCCTAAAACTCTTCATTCAGTCCTCACGCTGAGTGTTGACAGGTGAGCCCCACTTATTGCTCCTTAATAATGCTGCTATTTTTAAAGCAGAGATTATTTGAACTCAGCTGTCTTTTTCTCAGCAGTGCACAAACGGCAAGCAACTTGTCTTTCCTGACTCTGTAGTGAATAAAAGTGAAATGTTTGTGGCAACGCTACTATTAATGAATATGTGTAAATGTGTTAGATTAATGCCTGAATGTTGCTTTGTGCTATAAAAAATGTGATCTGTATATTTGCACAAGTAGCACAATAACTTAGTAACTGGAATGGCTTGTGATCTGACAGATTTCAGACTCATATGGTGGAATAGTTATAATAATGCAGTTTCCTCTGGATGCATCCTTTACCCCACCTAGATTTCAATTCTCAGAACCCTTTGCACAGTGCCAAGGGATTATCAGTTATCCATTATTTCAAAAGCATCTTTATGCTCCTGTAGCCTCTTCTCATTTAGCTGAATTGTCTCACTGGGAACAGGCTGCATTTTTTGTAAATACATTCTAGTGCTCTGTTAGATCACCCTGTGATTGCGGGATCACAATAACTTACCTGGCTTAGCAAATCTGTCCCATAGTCGATAAAAATGCATCTTATTTTCCCTTATTTACTCCTTCATTTCCCCCCTCACTTAAAAATTCCCTCCATCCATCACTTATCCCAGCTATCTCGGCCTGGGGGCCACTTCCGGCCTGTGTCACCCCCACTTATATTGATGTGAAGAAATATATTGCAGTTTAGCCCTCAACGCTACTTTTTTTGTTAGGGAGGATTTGTTTGTTGTTGAGTGCAATGTTAAAATGTTGCTAAAATAAGGTTTACTGTCACATTACTATCACAATTCACTCATTGGCTAACAAAACTGAAATGGTGTTTGCTTAGCAAGCATCATCCTTGCTAAGCATTATGTTATGTATGTGTTGGTACATAAACAAGGCATCAACACGACACACTAACTTAGCTCTCTAAAACTGACCCTTTCAGAGTTGACATCACAGCTCGGGGGTGCCGCCGTTTTAAACGCTCGCGCACTGCATCAGTGCTGTTGTCGAGGGACAGCTCTGCTTTGCACAGTCTGCATTCAGCTTTGTTTTCTGTGAAATGCTTCCACATTTTTAGTCTTCACTTCCATTTTCTTCCATCCTCCTGTTTTCCCATTCATGCTGTTCTTCTTCTTTGTTACTATTGACTGCAGTCTTGGCAGACAAAATAGGCGATACTGCCCCCATAGCTTCCTGTAGTGTTTTGCAGTTACATAAACGCATTTACGTGGTATTAGTATATAATGGATCAACAGTAAAACTCTGTGTCAACAAATTTTTATAGTCGACATCATCACATGCAGCCTTAATCTGTAGTGGGGGTTTTTGGTACAGCAGTGTGATGTTCAGAAAAAGGAAAATGCAGTTTGTAAACATGCAAACTAACAATTGCATGATCTGCACCACTTTTTTCATGAATGGATAGTCCATTGTAATGCATCATGGGATGGCATTTTCTCCCCTTCTTTGGTTCCAGTGTATGATATGTTAAAGGTGGCAATAAAATAAGCATTGAAGCTTGTTTCTTTAGCATTTTGGGACTTGGAACAGTTCCTAAGCAAAGTAGACTGTTGGAATCCACCCTGAGATTTCTATAAAATTAAGGGGCAAAAGGTTGGCTAACTAGGTTGAGGAGGCAAACCATGTGCTCTAAGGCTTGCAGAGGCCTGCATAAGGCATTTTTTGTGATTTTTTTTTTTTTTTTTTTTTTTTTTTTTTTTTTTTAATAAATATACACTGCACTCTATGTAGTCCTGTGTTGATTGTCTGTCCATGGTCTTAGAAGAACGCTGTCTTGCTTCTAGGGCTGTGCGATATGACCAAAATCTCATATCCCGATATTAAGACATCTATCGTCCGATAACGATATAAATCACAAAAATGTAACATTTTCTGTAAATTCTGTGAATGTTGGGCAGCTCGACTTGCGTGAAGTGTTTCCAGCTGGGCGTCGCGTACCTGTAGTCGAGTGTTTTAACTGATGTGTGAAACGATACATTTTTAGACATAAGTTGTAACGGCCGCCGTTTTCTTTGTGAGTATTTATTACACAGCGTGCTGCGGGGAAAAGCCTGTTCTAACGTTTGAGTCTAAGGTTTATTTTTTAGCACCCGACAGCTCTTTTTTTGCTTCTCATCCGTAAATACTCTGCATCTTTCACGTGATTCAGTTTATTTTGAAAAGTCTCAACAGGATCTTGAGCTTTATTGTGAAAGGTTTATGTGGAAAATAAACAAGCGGACACGAAGTGGTTTTACCGTCGTTGTTGCTAACGACAACTCATAAAAACAAGCGCTTGTCCTTCTGTAGTGTGGTTATATTAAATATAAGAGAAAGAGAGAACTTTAGGAAATTAATATAGCCACTACAGTGATCATCAAAATAATGAAAAAATATTGCCGTAAACAGTTTAATTTGCGACACCACGAAACAAACGATAGCGTAAAATGAAACGATAGACGTTTTTATATCGTCATCCGATATATATCGTTATATCGAACAGCCCTACTTGCTTCACTGTGTACTGTACCACTGCACATGTTTGAAATGACAATTTAACTGGTTTTCATTGTGTCGGAGCGTCCTGACTGCATGCACACATGCTAGCAACTGCCACAACTAGCTAACGTAAGCTAAAGTGGCAGATTTTGTTTTTGTTTTTGACGCTGTCGCCGGTACGAGATTTCGGAATGGCACCACTTACCTCAACATCCAGTTGTGAAAGCTGCATCAACCTGAGCCAAAAAGTGATCGAGCTGGAACAAAGGATATCCACGTTATACCAAATCCAGGGGGCTGAACGCGAACTTGACACGATCCTCCTTGGCAAAGCTCAAACCACCGCTACTAGCGCTGAGCTAGCCGACACAGTGCACCACCCAGCTGTTGTGTCCCAAGATCCCGCCAACAGTCAACCCAGGCTCTCAACTTGCGTCGCTGGTGTTTTTGCCACGGACGAGAACTGCTGGTTTCAACTAGGGGCCAAACCCAAGGCTCTGGTCAGCTCCACTCCACTCCAACCAGCACCATGGACCGTGGTTGAGACACGCGGTGGCTGTAGAGGGGCCAGGAGGATCCGTCTCTCGCACCCTCACCCCTCCGGTGCGGTAGTACTGGAGAATAAATTCAATGTCCTGGATCCTGTGGACTTTCCTCCTCTGGCCGCTAGCCCTCGCCATCCCGCTGTGTCGCTGAGGTCTGCGCCATCTCCACCACTACGCCACCAGAGCCGTGGCAGGCAGCCCAACGCTGTGGTGCAAACTCACCGCGGAGAGCTGTGCTTTACCCCGGCTCCTCGGAAAAGAAGACCCACGGCGCGGCTACCTGGGAGTCACTCACGCGGTCCGGCTGGTGCATCTCCATTTGAACACCCCCGGTGCCGCGGCGCGGGCATCTCAGATGGCCAGCAGCCCCCGGTGGCACCTCCTCTCTCCATGCTGGTCCTCGGGGATTCCATCGTCAGGAACGTGCGGATGAGGGGGGCGCTCATGCTGTCGTTCCCGGGAGCCACCGTTGTCGACATAGTGGACAGAATTCCTAACATCCTGGCATCCCACCCACAGGCCAACCGGCTCATCATCCACATCGGTAGCAATGACATCCCCAAACAGCAATCCGAGCTGCTGAAGCTGGACTTCCTCCAACTCTTCAGCCTCCTTGGTCAGTTGCAGGTGAGTGCTTTTATCTCCGGGCCCACCCCCACCTGCCGCCGTTTCAGCCGGCTGCTCAGCCTTAACACCTGGCTTTCCTCCGCCTGTGTCTCCCACGGTGTGGGTTTTATTAACAATTTTGATGCCTTCTGGGAGAGGAGGCATCTTTTTGGGGCAGACGGGCTCCACCTCAATGCCAGGGGACGCCGTCTGCTGTCCGCCAATTTGGCATTTGGCGTACAGCACTCCTGCACACCGCCCTGTCATTGCCCCAAACCGACATTACCTGCTGATCTGTCCGCCACTGACTGATGTGCCCCTGGTCCCAGCTCCTATATTTTTTCCACTTTTAACAGTAATACACAAAACTCTGGACTCGGACCTCTCTCTCCCACAGTCAACACAATACCCATCATAATCACAAACAGAGCAACAGAATTATCATAAATCCAGTAACTCCAAAAACAATAACCTCCGGCCTCTTCAAAAATGTCAACATCCATTGAACTCTACTGTCAAAAATCCACCAGTCTCCATCAGTATGGCACTTTTAAATGTCCGCTCTCTGTTGAACAAGTCTTTTATTATTAATGATTTAATTTTAGATAATAAACTTGACTGTTTATTTTTAACTGAAACATGGCTGGGTTCGGATGCACCAGTTGTTCTCACTGAGGCCTCCCCACCAAATTTTAATTTCTCTTTTTCTATTAGAAGTGGTAAGAGGTGGTGGGACTGCATCTTTAACCAACAACACACTCACCACCAAACAAATTTTATTTGACCATTTTACCACTTTAAAATTCCATGCTATTGTTTTTAGCAGCCCTCCAGTTTTATCTGTCACAATTTATAGACCACCTAAAGACAGTGCTGCTTTTATCAAGGAATTTTTAACAAACATACACTCAAAATATAACATGATAATTTTAACCGGTGATTTTAACCTGCACATAGATAATCCATCTGACTCTACATCAAAAGAATTTTTAAACATTCTTCACTGTATGGATTTTACCCAGCACGTCACGCAGCTGACTCACAACAGAGGACACACTCTGGACCTGGTCATCACCCATGGGCTGTCCACCAGTGTGTCCTCTATTGTTGACTTGGCTGTCTCTGACCACTACTGTGTGGTGTGTTGTTGTTTTTTTGTTTTTTTTTTAACATCACCGGTTTTATTCAGCGGGAGACCTCGGTGCGAACTGTGAGGAGGCACTATCTAACCTCTGAAGTGGCTGCAAATTTTACCAGGGTTTTAGACGAATGCCCCCCTGTGATTTTACCTGCACCCTGTGATTTTATTTTTAATCATTTTAACAGCAAACTGAAGAAAAGCCTTGACTCCGTTGCTCCACTCACCACCAAAAAGATTAACGTAAAACATATATCACCCTGGAGAAACAAAGAAGTCAAAAAACTCAAAAGAAATTGCAGGGCAGCAGAAAGGAGATGGAGGAAAAATAAAAATGCAATTAACCATCAAATACATACAGCAACTTAAAATGTACAACAATACACTAAGGAATTCAAGAAATTCATACTTCGCCAAAATAATCAGTAATAACAAAAATAATCCCAAGGTCCTCTTTTCCACCATAGATCATTTATTTAACCCAGATTGTAACAACTCCCAAAGAACCCCCACAGACTCACTCTGCGAGCAGTTTGCAGACCACTTCAGGGGAAAAATCAGCGCCATCAGATGTGATATTTTATCTTCTCGTGATATGATTTTAAACACATCTGAGGGCTCGATTGTACCTGAGGAGACACTGGACAGCTTTGTCCTGGTTAATGCTGAGAACCTTAAGAAAGTTTTCTCCACAGTGAGACCCACCACATGTCTTTTAGATCCAATCCCCTCTTCACTTTTTAAAACACTTTATGGATGTTTTGAAGCTGAGCTTTTATATATGATGAATCGCTCTCTTCAGTTGGGTGTCTTCCCTGCTGCCTTTAAAACGGCGGTGGTGAGGCCCCTTCTGAAGAAGAGCAATTTGGATTGTAATGATTTTAATAATTACAGACCTGTATCCAACTTACCATTTTTAAGTAAAATTTTAGAAAAACTTGTTTTTACTCAGATTAATGATTTTTTTGAATGATAGGCAGATCCTGGAGATTTTTCAGTCTGGATTTAGGGTGAACCACAGCACAGAGACTGCTCTCCTAAAGGTTTTAAATGATCTTAGATGTAACTGGGACGCCCAAAAGCTCTCAGTCCTGGTGCTACTGGATCTAAGCGCAGCCTTTGATACAGTAGACCACGCTATTCTTTTACACAGACTGAAACACATGGTGGGCCTCTCTGGTGCTGTACACAACTGGTTCACTTCCTATCTCTCAGACAGAACTTTTATGGTGAGTATGGATACATGCTCCTCTAAGATCCATAAAATGACATGTGGTGTGCCCCAAGGGTCGGTTTTAGGCCCTGTACTTTTTAATTTGTATATGCTCCCTCTTGGCGGTGTCATCAGGACGCATGGAGTGAACTTCCACAGTTACGCTGATGACACTCAGCTGTACATCTCCGTGTCTCCTGATGACACCAGACCAATGGATGCCCTTTTTAACTGTATTTTAGATATAAGATCTTGGATGGCAGAAAACTTTTTACAGCTTAACCAGGACAAAACTGAAGTTTTAATCATCGGTCCTGAGGCTCAGAGAGAGAAACTCTTGTCTAAATTACAGGCATTTTCACTATGTCCTTCGCTACAAGTGAAAAACCTGGGTGTTATTTTTGACTCTGAGCTTGGTTTTATCCCACATATTAAACATGTAACCAAAATTGGATTTTATCATCTAAAAAATATAGCCAGAGTCCACCCTATTCTCTCTCAGGCCAACACGGAGATGTTGATGCATGCTTTTATTACCAGTCGCATTGTTTACTGTAATGCCCTGCTCTCTGGTCTCCCCAAAAAGAATATTTCACCTTTACAACTTTTACAAAACTCTGCAGCTCGTGTGCTGACGAAGACCAGAGGGCAGGCCCACATTACACCGGTTTTAGAATCGCTGCATTCGCTCCCCGTGTGTTTCAGGTAGAGATGGCACAATACCACTTTTTTATGTCCGATACCGATACCAATATCATAAATTTGGATATCTGCCGATACCAATATGAATCCGATAGTGTTTTTTAATCAATAAAACTGTTTTTTTTAATATCTTGCTGCATTTTGTATAAGTTCATACTCAAGTTTAAATAAACAACAACACTAAAGCTATTCTGTTATACCTGTATGTAATAAATACACTGCACCCAAAATATTTCATAGTTCAGCAATACTGATCAATCTAATAAACTTAAACCTACTCCATCCTTCCTATTCTGGTATTTTAAAGAGTACTTAAAGAGTACTTAGCAGAAATATTAAGCAAGGGTTGCAAACTCCCAGCAAAAAAATAGGGAACCACCCCCCACCTCACGATGCTTAAAATGGTACGTGGCCTGTATTTGTATCGCGCTTTACTAGTCCCTAAGGACCCCAAAGCGCTTTACACATCCAGTCATCCACCCATTCACACACACATTCACACACTGGTGATGGCAAGCTACATTGTAGCCACAGCCACCCTGGGGCGCACTGACAGAGGCGAGGCTGCTGGACACTGGCGCCACCAGTAGGCAACGGGGGAAGTGTCTTGCCCAAGGACACAACGACCGAGACTGTCCAAGCCAGGGCTCGAACCGGCAACCTTCCGATTACAAGGCAAACTCCCAACTCTTGAGCCACGATCACCCCAATACGTAATCGAGGTAATCAACTTTAATTTGATGCAGTGTGAGGGGGGGGGAATAAAAAAAAAATGCACAGACATAAATTATTTTTCAAGAATAATTAGATTCAACATCTTTCTTCTACAGAATTGCAGACTGCACAGATGCCAAAGGAAAAAGTACTATAGCTTACTACGGTATATTAAACTTAACAGTTACTATATACAGTAATGGACTTCTATACATTTTACATCAGATTAAAACTTTGGGTGTAAGATTCAGATAATTATTTATTAAAAGCTAGACATTTTAAATGAGAATAAGAAAGAAAAGTATGTCTTTGTGCCCCCCTTTTCCCTGTTAATGCCCTATCGGCCCCCCTGGCTAAACTTTGCTAGATCCGCCCCTGCACAGTTACCAGCCGTCAGCTACGTAGAAAAGGATCCTGGTGTAGAAAGTAATATTAAATAAATTTTAACGACAGCTCATCAAGGTTAAACGTGCTGCTGTTGTTCAGCCGCTGGTTTCCTCTTTCTGGTGCAAAGTGGGCCAAAAACAAAGAAGAGAGACGGACTCGCGACAGAAAAGCCGATCAGCTGATCATTAATCAGTTTCACGATTGAAGTAGCAGCAGGAGAGAGAGAGAAGAGGCAGTCGCTCCATATGTCGGTTGTTAAGCTTAACGTGGGTACGCTTTACAAACATTCAGAGATGAACTTACACACTTGCTTTACTTCTCTCTGGGATAACTTCCTCGGAGATGAAATGCTGGATTGCTAGCCAGGCTACAAATACACACAGCCGCTCAATCACGTGAGCACACTGCTCCGACGTGCTACGGCTGTGAGCCAAGTTACTCCGTGTTTCAAGTTTTGTGAGGTGCTTTTTTTGATATTTAATGGATTGGATTACATTTTTTTTTATTTCTCTCCGATATCCGATCCAGTAATTTACGTCAGTATCGGACCGATACCGATACTTAATATCGGATCGGTCCATCTCTAGTTTCAGGATCAATTTTAAAGTTCTTTTATTGGTTTTTAAATGTCTTAATGGTCTTGGGCCTTCTTATCTCTCAGATATGCTTTTACCATATGAACCCTCGCGGACCCTGAGGTCCTCTGGTACTGGCCTTTTGATTGTTCCTAAAGTCAGGACACATACTCACGGAGAGGCAGCTTTTCAGTGTGTGTGTGTGTGTGTGTGTGTGTATATCCATGATCGTTTATGTTAATGAGAGTGTGGGGAGTGAGTTGGAGGGTGGGGTGGGCTGCTTTTAACCATGTAAAGCACTTTGTGCTACATTTCTGCATGAAAAGTGCTTTATAAATAAAGATTGATTGATTGAACCACTTGACTTGAGTTTGAATCCACCCAGAAGCCACCTACTGCATGTCAGTCACTGTTTTCGTTCCCCAGCTTCCTATCTTTTTTCCACTATTCGAACACAATGAAGCCCGTAAATATGCTTTAAAAAAAGTAATATAAAATGAAAAATTTTAAATTATGACTATTTTTCTTTCCAAACCGTCAGTATTAAAATTTCAACCCAAAAAGCTATATTACTGATGCTTTATGAACTTCTGCTTTTGTCTTTTCCCAGCCACCTCTTCCCGCCTCCTTCACCCATTTTTGCAGGAGGAGCAAATGACCGCTGGGTTCGCTCTGTGAGTTTCTGCCCTGATGGCCGACACATTGCCAGTGTTACAGATGACAGGTAATATTAATGTAATTTATTTTTAATTTTTTGTTTACATTCTTTTTATTTCTTCTTAAAATCTGTTTTGGTAGGGATTTTTTTTTACATTTTTTGTCTGGTGAATGATTCAAAGAGAAAAAAAGCATGAAACACTTGATGAAAGAGAACAATCTTTTTCACACATCAGCATGACCAGTTTCAGCAGCAGTGGCTGCAAGTGGTCTATTTGCAGTACTTTAGAACACAAAACTAGAGTGAGCCATGATTTTGAGCCTTAACAAACCCACATGTGTTTGACTTTGGGCCTCTCGAGAGCATGTTTGTACACTCAAGAGGCTCTGTTCTCTTTTCACGGCTGATATGTAATAACTGGAGCATAGCAGAAAAGCTTGTCTGGTGCAGTTTGCTTTTGAAACTTCCAAGAAGACATGAGTGTTGAAGGGATTTTTGCAGTTTAGGTTGTGACATTTTTTTTTCCCGTTTCTCTCTCTGCATAGGCTGGTTCGCTTCTGGAGCATTGAGGAAAGGGCTCCTCTGGCGATCGCCTCGGTCTCTAATGGCCTCTGCTGTGCCTTCTCTGCTCAAGGAAGTGTCCTTGCTGCTGGGTAAGATACCACAGCATGCTGGCGATGCTCTGTTAACACACACTTGAAGTTAAACTACATCCTGACTTTTGATAAGGAAGCCTCATCATTTTTTTCTCAGCTTCCTTGCACCACCTTACTACATTTAGAGCTCTTTGAAATATTAGCTCAGTTTTCTGTTTTTTCTCCTTTTGATTTATGTTTTAGGACTCGTGATGGTAGCGTGCACTTCTGGGAGTGTCCTCGTAGCATTGCCAGTCTCCAGCACATGTGCAGAATGGCTCTTCGTCGAGTGATGAGCACCCAGCAGGTGGAGGCGCTGGCCATTCCTGCACTACTCTGTGACTACCTGACCTACAAAGTCATCTAATCCTTGGCATTGGCTGATCTGACTGCATTTGTCATGGCAACATACTGAGAAACCATTGAAACACTTATTTTCTGAACAGCTTTTCATAAAACTCTGAACAATCTAAGAAGATCGGGACAGGAAGCAGAAAAGTTTGTTTTTCTGAAAGCCCAGGGCCACATCTTCGCCAGGGGCCACATCTTCGCCAGAGCCCACCACTACCTTATCTTGTACATATTTATTTTTGTAAGTGCTTTTGTAAATGAGTGTACAGGGCCCAGTACATCACCCATACCTGTTAGGTCAAGACTGTCAGGTCTCCTCCTCTGTATCAGTGTGGTTATCCGTAATTTTCGGCTGCTCTTCCAGCTGCCTCCAGCTGTCCACTTGCATTATTATTAAGCTCTGCATTAGTTCCACAGACCTGGAATAGGTATTGCATTTAACACAGGCTTTGCAGTGGGGCTTGCTTTTAATGTTAGGTTTTCTTTTCTGCTTTGGTGTGGGAACTAAAGGGAAAAGGTATGGGATGCAGGGTCTTGAAGCCCTTTATTTATATCTTATCAATACTAAGGAAATAATGATGCAGTCGTGGTCTCTTTGCAGGTTTTTCGAATTTTTCTGAAACAGTATTTACACTAACTAGCATTCTCGCTCACTAAAAAACTTGTTGCAGCTTTTATTTCTGATGAAAGGACAGCATTTGTCAGTAAAAGATGCAAGCTATCAAGCTAGAACCTGACTAATAGAGCATCCACCATCTTGGTAGTCATCCCTTGGCAAGAAATTGAATGACTCTTAATATTTCTGTCCAAGTCAACAGATACCATTTAGGTAAACTGCAAAAATTCTGCTAATTTTTCCTCAAACTTGCAGGTGTAACCTACTCACACACCCACCCTAGTATGTTTACAGTGCGGTTAAATTTTTTCAGTGTGTGCCCTGCCTGAGGGTGTTACAGAGACCAGTGTTAGATAAAGCACAGCACCTCTGCTGCTTAACTATTTGTATTTGAACTTACAGAATCTGACAGAATTGTGCGTGTGCTTGTGTGTAAACACATGATTCTGTCTTTTGTCCATAAACATATCAAAATTGTGACCTTTATTTTCTCCTTTTTATATCTACTTCTTGTGTTGAACATTTGTATTTTATTGATTTGTTCTTGTTCTTCTTAAAACAGCTGCACATCTTTGCGTTATGTTTTTTGTGGCTCAAATGTAGACTGTTTGTGCTTATGGACTCTGTTTATAGAAGCTACAGTAAGCAGTCTTTGCAACCTGGAATAATCCAAAGTAATCAAAACCAATCAACTGTCATTCTGGGCCATGTGGTTGTCAGACCTTCATACTCACTGAACTTGGACAGATGCTGCATTTTTAGAATCTTCTTGATCATTTTTTTCTTTTTTTTAGTTTGTCTGTGAGAAGAGATGGGAGCTCCAGGTGTTTTGTAGGAAGGTGGATAAGAGCAGGTGTCAATCATTTGTGGCAATAAGTTCTCTGACAGTGCTAAAGCCAAAGTTTTGTCCTTTCGTTAGTGTGGAAATGGTAGGGGTGTTTCTGATAGTGTTAATTGTGTGAGTGGGATTTAGAATCGTTGTGGGTTGGCATTACATGATGTTCATATAGCTGTTACCATTGTGATTAGAGAAATACATTCCTGCCTCAGATGGAGTATAAAGCGGTAAATATTTCAAAAATACATGAATGTATTAATTTCCTGCAATCTCTTTTTTAAAAATTTCAATAAAGGTGTTTTTTGACATTTTGTACTGGTGGTTATTATTTCAAGAGTCCATCCATCTGCAGCTTTCTGTACTATCATGATTTTATGAATCTCGGAAGTCTGTCAGCATAAACAAAGGATTCAAAGAATTCTGGACAATTCTGGCACCAGTAGTCCACAGACTGTTGCAGGAAATCAAGGAAAATGGCAGACTACCATCAAATATGAATTCTGCCAATATTAGTCTCCTGCTAAAACCAGGCAAAGACCCTGCATTTCCTTCAAGCTATTGTCCAATATCCCTTACAAATGTAGATCTCAAAATAATCTGCAAAGTAAACAACCCCCCTCTTAATTCATCCTGACCAAACTGATTTCATAAAAGGTAGGCACTCGTCAACAAATACACGTAGATTACTTAATTTAATAGACTACTCGTGCAGTAAAAACATTGAAACCACAATATTATCTCTAGATGCAGAAAAAGCGTTAACTAGAAATTTTTATTTGCAACTTTATGCAAATTTGGTTTTGGAAACTCATAAACTGGCTAAAAATATTATATAATTCCCCAACAGCATGTGTCAGAACAAATGACCAAACATCCTCCAGCTTCTGTCTCCTGAGGGGCACCAGGCAGGGATGCCCACTCTCCCCTTCACTGTTTGCAATTTTTATTGAACCACTAGCAGCAGCAATTAGACAGGCCACAACAATTAAGGGCATAAAATGCAAGAACGTAGAACATAAAATCAGTCTCTATGCAAATGATGTGTTGCTTTTTCTCCAAAACTCACAAACCAAGTTTCTGAGGTAATTACACTAATAAACTCGTTTTCCAGAGTTTCAGATTATTCAATTAACTGGTCAAAATCAACAGTTCTTCCAATTAATTGCTCCTTCCATAATTCTTCTTCTGCCCCACTACAATCTGGAAACATTAAATATTTAGGTATTAATGTCTCTCCTAAGCTTGCAGATTTAACTAAATTAAACCACATCCCACTTCTAAAAAAAGTAGAAGGCGATCTGGATTGATGGAAATGTCTACCCATATCACTCCTGGGAAGGGTCGCCGCTATAAAAATGATGGTCTTGCCAAAAATAAATTATTTATTTTCAATGATCCCAACGAAACCGCCGCAAGATTGGTTCAGATCTCTGGATTCATATATTTCTAAATTCCTTTGGGAAGATAAACCCTTGTGTATCAGCTTAAAAACACTACAAAGGACCAAGGATAAAGGAAGACTAGATCTGCCTAACTTTCAACAATACTTATTAGCCATCAGGCTTCAGTTCATTTCAGGATGGTTAAAACATACCCCCTTGGGCCTTGGCTAGATGTAGAACAGGCACTATGCAATAATCTAGAGATTTCAGACCTACCATTTATCAGCTCAAACATCAAACGACATGAATGCTTTAAAAGCATTAACATCAGCTCTTCTCTGACAGCATGGTGGGAGTTTCTAAAAATAAGTCTTCATTAATCCCATGCAAACGTACACCTATCTGGAATAACCCCGACATATTAGAAAACAATAATATGATTAATTTTCCAGATTGGAGTTGTAAAGGAATTAAATACTTGGAACATATATTAGAAGGAACAGACAGATTCCATTTGACAGACTAATTACACAATATGGGATCAACAAGAAAAGATTTCTAGAATATCAACAAATTAAATCCATAGAAAAAAAGAAATGTAAACCCGGTCAAGTTGAATTACAAACACCACCAAGTGTGGTACAATTTCTTACTCTTAAATCCCCCAAATTATTATCTAAAATATACAGAACACTTTCTTAAATAGATGAATCAATATCCCTTCCTATTGCTAAATGGGAAGCAGATTTATCAGTCAGCTTAGACCAAAACCCCTGGTCACACGTATGCTTAAAAACCTTTCAATTGATTAGAGTGCACTATACAGGTCATTGGATGTTCCAGATGGGCTTTACATCTTTCAACAAGTGCTGACACTGTCAAGGCAACACACCGGACAATTACATCCACACTCTTCGGTTCTGTCCACCAGTTCAGAGGTTTTGGTGCAGGATATGTGAAGACTTATCAAAGTGTCTGAAATGTAACATTCCAACCTCCCCTTTAGTGTGCTTGCTGGGGAAATTGGATGATGTCACTATCGAAATAAATACAGTCCACATGGTTTTTACTGCCCTATGCATTGCCAAGAAAATGGTCTTCATGAACTGGAAAAATAAAAATAATCATAATTCTAGCCAATATAGAAACCATCTAATAGATCACATTAGTCTTGATACAACCTCTGCCACCACATTAGATCAATCCCTCTGGGCTCCTTTGATCGGCTCCGTCACCTAGTGTGGGTGGGGGGTTGTGGTTTTGTCCTGTCTTGTGGTTGATGTGGAGGTAGGGACAGGCTTAGGGCATCTGGAGAGTCCCTAGGGATGTTATCCCTGGAGGGCTTAAACTGGGGTTGTGGTCATGACCTGGTTAGTGGCTCTGGTGGCTCTTAGATGGTATTTTCCTCGTGGCTGCGTGCAGCAGGGCTGGGAAGGGTCTGTGCTGGCGGACGTAGGTTACTGGCCTGGTAGCCTGGCTTCCCCTGGGTGGATCCAGGGCGGGTGTGGGGGCTTGGGGTTCTGGGGTGCTCCGCCTCCGTGCCGGGGCTCTGGCTGGGGCTTGGGGGCTTCGGTCCCCGTTGGTGTGTGGCTGAGGTTGTGGCTGGGTGGGTGTCTAAGTTATTCCACAACTTAGACACCCACATTACTCACACTCTCATAACACATACATATAGGGCCTTGGGGGTGGGCACGTTACACGGCGTCCAGAGGACGGTCTGTGTATTCAACCTCACCTCTGGCGCCGGTGCCCACCTCTCAATTTTAAATGTAGACATTGAGGGTTCTCCAGAGGGGGCATGGTAACACCTGCTGCTCTCTGGCAGCAGCATCATGCCCTCCCATGTTTTAAATGCACTTTAGAACAACACGCAGCAACACTACACATGAGTGGGAGGAGGAAGGTATGGGGTCTTCACACACCCCCGTTCTCTGTTAGCCATTGGGGGGGAGGGACTGGGAGGAGGTGTTGGCTGTTCGATTGGGGTCTGGGATGTGGGGCTTCCCTGCTGGTGCACAGCCTGGGCAGTCTGCTTGCCTGCACCCCAGGGGAAAGGGTAACATCTCCTGGGTCTATTCAATTCAATTCAATTTTATTTATATAGCGCCAAATCACAACAAAAGTCGCCTCAAGGCGCTTTATATTGTACAGTACATAGCACAATAATAAATACAGAGAAAACCCAACAATCATATGACCCCTATGAGCAAGCACTTTGGCGACAGTGGGAAGGAAAAACTCCTTTAACAGGAAGAAACCTCCGCAGAACCAGGCTCAGGGAGGCGCGCCATCTGCTGCGACCGGTTGGGGTGAAAGAAGAAAACAGGATAAAGACATGCTGTGGAAGAGATACAGAGATTAATAACAGATATGATTCGATGCAGAGGTCTATTAACACATAGTGAGTGAGAAAGGTGACTGGAAGGGAAAACTCAATGCATCATGGGAATCCCCGGCAGCCTCGTCGCTCTATTGCAGCATAACTAAGGGAGGATTCAGGGTCACCTGGTCCAGCCCTAACTATATGCTTTAGCAAAAGGAAAGTTTTAAGCCTAATCTTAAAAGTAGAGATAGTGTCTGTCTCCCGAATCCAAACTGGAAGCTGGTTCCACAGAAGAGGGGCCTGAAAACTGAAGGCTCTGCCTCCCATTCTACTTTTAAATACTCTAGGAACAACAAGTAAGCCTGCAGAGCGAGAGCGAAGTGCTCTAATGGGGTGATATGGTACTACAAGGTCATTAAGATAAGATGGGGCCTGATTATTTAGGTCTAGGTGCAGTTTCCCCCTCTGGGGGCGAGGGTACCTGGACCTGGGGTATAGAGTATGTTTGGGGAGTGTGATTGTGTGTACAATGTCCATTTGTGTCTGTCTTACGTTGGGTGAGTGCTGAGTATTTCTATATGTGTGCATGAGGGTGGGAATGCACGTTAGTGTCTGTATGTGCCTGTACGTCTGTGTTGATGTGTCAGGTCAGACCTAAGACTCCACCTCTCTGGGAACATCTCAGGCCCTCCAAAGTATGGAGGCCAATCTCCCCTCACCATTCTCACTGCCGGTGGCTGATACCCTCAGGTGTCGGTGCGTTGGTGGTTTTTGGTGTCCGGGGCTGGGCGCTCAGGTATGTACCGGCTCACTCCTGGTGGCTGCTTGGCGGGGCCTGGCGCCCGTGGCTCGGTTGGGCCTTTTCCAGGGAGTGGGGGGCCCTCAGGCCTCTGGGCCTGCGGCTCGGTTCACTCTGGCACAGCTGGCTATCGGCAGAGCCTGCGGGCACGCCACTGCAGCCCCCCTGGCTTCTGCTCCGTGGCTGCTGGTCGACCCCTCGTCTGGGGCTCTCCTCAGCTCTTCCCAGGAGGGTGGCACGGATGCCCCTCCGGTGGTCCTCCTTGGGTTCTCGCACTCTGGGGCCTCTGGATGTCTGGGGCCTGGATCTCCTCCATGCATGCTTCATGCCCTGGAGGACAGGGCTATGGCTCCCTACACCCTCTAGCAGATCGTTACATGGAGAAACCTTTTGATTACAAGTGCGCTCATCCACACAGGTGTGCACATGGGTGTGCACAAGGGTGTTCACTGTTCATAGAAACAAATCACACCTTTCTTGGCTGCGCCCTCAAAGCACATTGTGCGCTGTCGATCCTGCGTGCTGCACAACAACATTCAATATTTAGTATTTACTGTTGTATTTATACTTGCCTAGATTAATGCGATGGTGTTGTGTTTATTATGTTGTTCTCTTTTTTTGCTTATTTTCACTTTTTTTCTCTCAACAGGTGATCCAGGAGATTTTTTTTTTCATTTTAAGTGCCCTTTCTCACTGTCTCTCTTCCCCTCTGTTTTTCTTTTCCTTCATCTTTCTTTCTCCCTCTCCTATCCCCCAGCCATGTCTGTCCCGTCTGTAACAACTGAAAATAAAATAAAATAAATAATAACAACAAAGGTCGATCAAATGGACCAATATGGGAAGGCTGTGATGATCCACTTGGTAAAGTAAATCCGTTGGGTATCTTTGTTGGCCTTCAGGCAACAACTCTGATGGCTAAAGAGCCAAACGGGACAGGCAAAAAAAAAAAAAAAAAAAAAAAAATCAGATATCCAGCTTGAAACTACATTTGACATCCTGGATGTTGAAGAATTCCCCTTACTGACCTTTTGTTTCCCTGCACACAATCCATCTTTATATAATCCACAAAATGACTCTCTGCCTAAAGTAATTTCCAGGGTTTCTATCTTTTTTATATATCCATCCATCCATCCATTCGCTTCCACTTATCCTTTTCAGGGTCGCGGGGGGCGCTGGAGCCTATCCCAGCTGTCATGGGGCGAGAGGCGGGGTACACCCTGGACAGGTCACCAGTCTGTTTCGATTATCCAATTAACCTATCCCCACAAGTTGCATGTCTTTGGACAGTGGGAGGAAGCCGGAGTACCCGGAGGGAACCCACGCAAACACGGGGAGAACATGCAAACTCCACACAGAAAGACCCCGGCCTGATGGTGGAATTGAACTCAGGACCTTCTTGCTGTGCAGCAACAGTGCTAACCACCGTGCTGCCATTCTTTTTTATATAGATACTTTAATTCAGTTCATTTTTATTTTATCATTAAAAGCTCCTAAAAAGTATTTTGTTCTATCTGAAATCATTTGTCTACCTAAAAGTGAATTTTGATATTTATCTCTAGGGTTATTAAACAGAATTAAATTGTGTCCAATGAAATTGTTCTACTGTGATAGTGCGCATGTGGAGCCAGGCGTGTTCCTGTGTGGGCCCTTTCCTCCGGTGTCTGTCTCTGGGCAGAGCAGCCATCCTCTCACTTGGGCAGCTCACCTGGAGCTAATCCGTTGCAATAAGCAGAGGTTATTTATGACCAGCGTCACCGTCGCTTCACCACCAGTTCGTCAACTCACCTATGTTGGTGACAGGCTCACTCTTCTCGCTCTGAATCCACGTCCTTGTATGGCATACCTTGCTTTCTATATCCTCTAGCTGCATTTACTTGCCACAGTTCCACACTGCAACAGAACTCACCTTTTGGACACTGGTCACAACCCTCACCGGATTCACACCACACTTGAGGAAGAAAATACCGGCCATACTCACTTGCCTGCCCTCTTGCCACCGCAGCTCACCAGGAGTTCTGGAATTCAGGTCAACCCATCTTTGTTGCTCTCAGTTCACCACTCGGACCTCTGCTTCCCCCTCCAAGCCTAAGACTCCATACACAAAAAGCAAAATATTGAGTCATGCCATATGATCTCAAATTCCACTGTTATCTCTGAACCAGACTGTACACCTACTCACTCCCTTTTCCTCTTTCCTGAGTGTGACCTTGTGACCACCACGCCACCAGTCTCCCCTTGTGTTACCTCCTTTAGGCTACCATGTTAGAATCCTTACCACACGCCCGGTTTCCAGGTTATGTCCCCCATGTCAATATAACTATGTGTTTTGTGTTAAATAACATTTTTGTATTAACTTGACTTTACTGTCTCTCCACGTCAATCTTGCACTTGAGTCCAGTTTTGTATAGGCCTTTGGCACCACATGACATTCTACTGGATTTTCCTTGCATAAACAAATTCTGAACCAAATATATGCAGCTCAAGTTCCTATGATGAATGTATTGTGTAAACACGTTTTGAACTTATCACATCGTCGATAATGAGTAAGTTGTTGTTATCTGGAGGTAAAAGGTCATCGTCACTCAGAGAATCTGGTATCCCATTCACAAAGGTGTCTTGATGCATGCTCAATCATCCAGGTAAGTAAATCCCAAACGGTTGATTCTGTTCATCTGGATGTCAGTTTGATCACAGTGTTTTTTCTGTGGGGTTCATATCAGAGCCCTTCAAGAGATATGTCTGAAAATGTCTTATTCTGTTCAACATATGTGCCTTCATGAGTCAAAGCTAGTTTGTCTCTAAGGTTTTGAAAATTCCCATGCAATATGATGCAAGAGTGGCGTATGAAAACGAGTCTATTTGTGTATAAACTATCAGCCCTATGTCTCGCAATATATTTTGCATGCCTTTCACCTCAACATCATTAACACAGTACCTTCGCATTTCTGCCTGTAAATCTAAGTGTTTCTTGCAGAAAGCATTGTACCACACCATGAATTTCACCTTGTCATTTTCATTCATGTTACCATAGCCATAAAATGACAGGTCAAGATAAAGACCTACATAGAATTCATTAGCTCTTGTATTAAATGTGGGCGGGAAGAAACCTTTTTCAGGGTTATCAAATCCCAAGGCAGACAGTGTTTTGTCCAAGCACATGGGCAGAAAGAAAAATGAATCTATCCATCTCTGATCATAGGCTTTGTCATACATTGGAATAACATGACTCCATCTCATCGTTACAACTGGGGCGATACCTTGTGTGGTGGGGCGGTGCCGCTGCACGGGAGGCGAATGCACCTGCAGGGCATCCACAATTGCGCCTCGCTGGGTTAAAAGTATTTTGGGTCCTGGATTTAAGTATTGTTGTTGATGTGAGTCGGGCTGTGAGCTGCAGAGCTGCAGTCGACTGAGCGTGTTTCTAGCAGCAACCGTAATAAGTGTTAATAAAGAATGCTAAAAAGCATGTATGTGTGGACGGGCCTGCCATGTCATTACCTTGTTCAGCAAAGTATTAACAAAATAGCATTTAGTGGAAGATGAATGCAGCCACGCACTTTAATGTGTTTAAACAGAATTTCTTCCCTTGCATGTCCATTGCACACACAAAACTAGCCTCATGCGTGCGGTAGTGGGGTGGCTGTATCTCAGGCGGTAGAGCAGGTCATCTACTGATCGGAAGGTTGGTGGTTCGATGACTTGCAGTCTGCACATTTCACCATCTGTGATGGTTAGTTTTGACACATCGATGATGAAGATGCATATATTGCATTTGAATTTACATGCATGACACAGAGGGGTTTGGTAAGTACCGTAGCAGTAATTACAGTAAAAGTTTGCCCCCCAAAAACACTGTTGTATTTTCAATGACATAATAATGATTATTGTGTAAATACAAGTGTATTGCTTGAGGGTACGGTGTGTCATGTGTTGTGAAACACTGTCGACTTTTATAGTAAAATATGACGATTTTAACATTTAGTTGTTTTTCACAAAGTCAAACAGGTGGTTGACCTGTGTCTGGAAAACTTTTCTCACGTGGTTTGTTGAGCAGGGTCGTGTGTTGGTCAAACTGCCAATTTGACTTACAGAGTGTAATATAATAGGGTGAGTGGGGGAGGGGGCAGCAAAGCTCACAACCAGAACAGGTGAAGTAAACAACCGCAAAAAGGACATTTTACTTGATAAAAAGACATGCTGTTTAAACAGTCACAGTCAGAGTCACATTATGTTTTACCAAGGTAAGACAGATCCAACAAAGCCACTTCTAACATGCAAAAACCAAATAGGTCTTCCACTCCACAATTAGACATGAAAAGGCTTTTTTCTCCATTTCCAAGTTAAAAGACAAATCCAACAAGGCTGCTTCTAACAAACAAATTTACCTTTCAGATCACAGTCTAAAAAACAAGTAGGTCTTCCTATAAGGCTTCTCCATAGTGTTAGGATAAAGCAACATTTAATAATTGGATCCTTTGTCTATAAAAATAATTCCTCTTTGAATAAATGCACACTAAAAACCAAAATAGACACTTGATAAAACAGATAAAATGTTGAAACCTAAATAAACACAGCCACTAGGTGGAGACAGGTGTGGGAGTTGCGTGGAAAGAGACGAGGCAGCCTACGAAGAGAAAGTCCTGCAGGTGGCAGATTGGTGTTCAGAAAACCACCTGGCACTGAACACCAAGAAAATCAACGAGATCGTTTCATAGTCAGGAGGCAGAGCACTGACTTAGCCCCCTGTAAATCAATGATGAGTGTGGGGGAAGGGCATTGGTCACCACAGCATTGGTCAAGAAGGCTCAGCAGCAGCTCCACTTCATGTGGGTCCTCAGGAAGCACAATTTGGACTACAACATGCTACTGACCTTCTACTGCTCATCCATCAAGAACCTGCTGGCATACTGTATCACACTATGGTACGGCAGGTGTGCCATGGCAGGCAGGGAGAGGCTTCAGAGCTGCCCTCTCCCCTTTTATACCCCCCACACCCTGCTGTATCAGCAGAGCAACAAATATCATCAAGGACAGCTCCCACCCTGGTTTTGACCTGTTCAAGCTGCTGCCCTCGAGGAAATGCTACAAGTGCATCAGTACAAAACCTAACAGACTCAAGAACAGTTTTTTTTTCCAAAAGCCATAACCACCCTGAACTCATACATGCACTGACTACACAGTCTAACCCAGTGGTCCCCAACTCCCGGGCCGACAAGTTGTTTGGTAACAGGCTGTAAGAGTTGAGGCTCGGGTATGAAATTTATGGTTTTCAGGCTTTTTATCATTTTTTAGCGTTATTTTTTTAAATTGTTTTTATTGTTAACTCGGTTTCCCTGGGTCTTTTCCTGTGTGTTATGAATAAACCTTCTTTATTTTGGTACCAGTACTGGTTTTATTTTGTTGTATTTATCTGTGACACCTTAAAGGTCCGTGAAAATATTGTTGGACATAAACTGGTCCGTAGCTCAAAAAAGGTTGGGGACCGCTGGTCTAACCTGCCAACCCAAGGACTTCCCTCTATAGACAAATAATACGCGCAATAACACCGTATATAAAATCCCTACTTATTCTTGAATATGTATACAGCACCGCAGAACTGTGCACCTTACCCCCCACCCCTGACATGTCTGCACTAGTTAGGAGCTGCTTTTAATCTCATTGTACATGAGTATAATAAAAAGGTATTCACTTCTTACTCAGATTCACCTGAAGATAACGTATTTCATAATACAGAGAAATGGGGGCATGTCAGTATGCAGATAATATGCACAGTGTAGCCAGATTGCACAAGCCTTTTGGTTCACAAGATTTCAGCCTTACTAACATAAGAAAGGCCTATTTTGTTCTTTTGTGGTAAAAAAAACAAAAACATATGTGGCTGTTTCATGAATCGGATTGTAATTTTGTGTAAGAATATTTCCATGCACACGTAAATGAGCACCATTGTGACTCATACTGAATAAAAAATGTAGTCTGTTTTGTAAATATAGCCATCTAATGCTTCAGAAAGGATAATTCTTAAATAAATGCATTACCAAAAACAAACTTATGTGTAATCAATTCATTTAAATTAGTAATATACAAAACATACATTATACCAAATGTTTAATATTTATATGGCTTATTATACTCAACATGGAACAGTGCTACAAAAAACATACAAAACACATATCTACCTCATAAATATTTATAAACTTAACTATTCACAGTGAAACAACATAAAGAATCACGCAACAAAATAGAGATTAAAATATTTAATATATTCCTGTCTGGAGAAAATTCTCTTTGAGAAGACTAAAATTTTACTGCGTTTCCTGTTGTCACTCATTTTCTCACCTTCCCAGCTTGTTGTCTGTGCAGTGGCTGCTCTCTCTCTCTCACTCTCAGAAGTCTCGTACCTCCCTTATGCTTCTGTGTGCGTGTATGTGCTGGGTCTGTAACCCCTCCCCCTTCTTCCTCAGTGGACCAATAATTGTTTGCTGCGGACACTCAGACGTCACATAGTAGCCCAATCACGTACGACTTGAACGGGGTAAAAATCAGGGGGCGGGGAGGGAAAAAAAGTGTATCCGATTCCCAGGCAGGAACCGAATTCTATCGTTCACTTCAAAGAGCCGGCTCTAGAGCTGTTTTTGTTCCTGACCGACACGACACATCGCTTGTGTGAGCTTTATGGTGGGTACTTTAATTTGCAGTCGGCCATTCCACCCGAATCACAACACTGACAACACTCCGATGGTCGCACTCATAAACATTCATGCTTTTGAAAAGTGACGAAAACATTTGAAGGATATTTAATATTCAAGCAAGTTGTACTTTGGGGGGTTAGCTCCTCTTATTTGTCATGTGTCAGGTTGCAATACAATGTTAAAAGCTTGAAACTTTTACTTTGAATGCGAAAGGTCTCAGTTTCCGGTGTGCTCCACTTTTTCTCGTTTTCATTTTATCGTCAAGAACAAGCTAGGTATAGAGATAAGCTGGTTCCTAGGTGTGTTTTTGTTCAAAGCAACAATAAAACAGGGAAAGTTTTCGTGTTATTTGGGAAACATCACCTGTTGAAGAACCAGCTCATACATACACTCAAAACTGTTATATTACAGCTTCGGCTACTTTATATTAATTAATCTTACACAGACACGAGTTTAGCGAGAAGGTTTTGCCGCTGCATTTGTTTTATTCTTACATATCTTGGTGAAACCCACTGAACACTAGTAGCAGCTGAAGTACAAACACGGAAACTTGTCAAAGCATGCAGTGTTTGGAGGAAGCGCTGACGGCAGTGTGCGAAACGTCTTCAGGTCGCAGTTTATGACACAAGTCGCGCCAATGTGGTGGAATGGACGGAGCTGTGGACAGAGGAGACAGGTCGGCCCTCAGCAGCACGGCGAAACCAACAGGAGCTCAGGAAGCTCTGCACCAGTGCCGACTCATCCAGCATCTGGTGGACATCTCGATCAGCAGCCTCCTCTCTCTTAGGACAAGATGCGCCGCATCCAACGACTTCACCCGGCGGGAGATCCGTACTTTAGAGGTACGTTTAAGATCCATAGGTGACCCAGGGTTCTACCGGCTGTTTATCCAGTCTTTTGCTTCTTTGAAAGCAAGAGAATGATTGTATTGTGTACGCAATTTAAAGACATGCTACGCCATGTTATCTCTTAGATTCCGTGACATAGAAAGGGTTGTTCACTTTGCAGCAAGTTTTTATTTATTTTTTATTTTATTTTTTAAATTACCCTCTCATACTATATTTTAATATGATTATAATAACTATGAAAGGCCGAGGTGGGTGGGGTGGGGCTCTCGAATTTAAAGTTGGGCAGTCACACAGGAGTTAACTTTAGCTTCAAGTGCAGATTTCTTAAAACCTTCGAAGACGTATGTCACAGACGGTAAAGCACAGATTCAAACCAAACAAAAAATTATAAGGTTGAACTGTATGTAGCTTCTTCGGGTCCAGGGTGCTCCTGTCAGTCATGCTGTCTCACTCTCTTCACTACTGTGGCTTTCTAGGACACTTCAGGAGGTTAGCATGTGTAACATGTAGTTTTCCTACAATGACAGCTCAAATATTTACATTATCTCAAAGTCTGTTGCAGCATTGATGGACACCACTTCCTCCCAAGGTGCAAAAAGTGATTATTTGTCCCTGATAGTAAATGCAATATCTCAATATGCAGCTGATTGTTTATTTTCTGCAGAGCCATTCCTGTACCTGCCACCAACATTCCAGTTTGTTCAACATAGTTCAATTCAGTTCAGCTAAGGAAAAATTTAAACGTCATTATATAGCACCAAATAATGACATAATTCATCACTGGGCCTTTTACATAGTGAGGAAAAACTTTACAATATCATAGAAAGAATCCTTTTGAGTTAGCACTTTAGCACTCGATAGTAGGGAATCACTTTAATATTAACATTTTAACAGCTCACGTGACTGTGAGCTGCCTTTGTTTACTGAAAATGATCTCAAAATCCTTGAAGATGTAAAGTGAATTTTTTTACAGCAATTTGTGCTTAAGGTTGTGTTATTTTTTTATTTTATTTTTTTTTATACATCAATTCATATATAAAATTATATATTGAATCTTGGCTGCAGCTCAGGAGGTAGAGCAGGTCATCTATTCATCCGAAGGTTAGTTTGATCCCTGACTACTCCAGTCTGCATGCCAAATATCGTTGGGCAAGATATGAAACCCGAGTTTCTCTGCGACACATCTATTGGAGTACGAATGTGTGTGAATGTTCGATAGAAAAGAAACCCTCACAGAAAAAAGTGCTTATATGATAAAGTGCTTTCAGTGCACAGAAATAGTAGAAAAGCACAAAATAAGAACCAGTCCATTTACCATTTACCGACTAAGTTTATGGCTGCATGAGCTCCTAATATGCCAGATACACAATAAATGCACCACTTGCTCATACCTGGTACGGTGCAGCAAGTTAGAATAGACAGATCGTCAGTGACTCTTAAAACCTTATCAGAGATTAAACAAAGCATAACAATGTTCTTCATAGTCTTAAAGGTTTCCATATATAAAATGGGTTAGTGTATATGTGTATGTGTGTATATTTACACACATAGCAACACACAGGTTAAGAGTCCTATGTAGTATTTTTGCTGCTCCTAGGAGTGCACTCTTTTGGACAGAGATCTCGGATGTCAGGGACCACTGTTGCCTTAACTTTCCACATTGTTGGTATTTCTCAAGCTTCTCATGTTCTTTTTCCTGATGTTGCTATCATTTGGTATAGCTACATGTGTCATTACTCTTCATCACTCTGCTTGTCCACCTTTACTGTATCTGTTGTTTAGCCATCACCAGTTGTCTGTCTGTATCTGAAAATTCCACAGGATCTTAGCTCCAGTCAAGATCCTGTGGAACCAACCTGTCCCATTTTGATCTTGCGACTTCAATGTCATACTAGGCGCACAGATATTCCTATATACTGTGCTAGCCACTTGGTTATGACGTTCCATATATGTGCTACCTGCTAGCATCTTGAAACCTGCTGTTATGTGCTGCATTGTCTCAGGGGCATCTTTCCACAGCCTGCACCTGGGGTCTTCCGTGGTGTGGTAGAACCCAGCCTCTATGGCTTTTCTGCTTAGCGCTTGTTCCTGTGCTGCCATGAGTAGTGTCGCTGTGCGACAGTCCAGTGTTTTCCTGCCACTCCATCTCAGCCACTTCTTCTATTTGCTAGTGGTGCCTGTCCTTTCATGATGTTCCTCTTCTTGCTCCTCCTCCTTGAATTCCTGATGAACGCTCTTAGGATCCTGGTGATCATGTACAGTTCTGGTATTCCAGGATCCATGTGGGGAGCATTGAGTCATAGGCTTTCTTGATCAGTCTGGTCTCTCAGTGTATGCTCTGTCTACCAGTATCTGATGTTTTGCCCCTCTGGGTGTTTCTGCCAGTTCCCTTCTGAGCCCTGTCAAGTGTCTATTCATCTTAGCCAGTATGATGCCTGACAGGAGCTTCTGTGTTGTGCTGAGGTACATTGTTGGCTGATAATTGGATGAGACAAGTGCCTTCTGATGATTCTTGGGGATCAGGACTGTCTGGCCATTGTGTGTGCATCTCATCCATGGAGTGCAGTTGACTTCTTTAGCCAGTAGCTCAGTAGCTGTGAAGTGAATAATTTCTGGGCATGGTGCTGTCCAACTTTTCATACTTGAGACCTGTTTTTTTTTGGGGGGGGGGGGATGTCTGCCTCTCTGATGGTTACTGGACCCTATTCAGGGACTATGGTCTGCTGTTAGCTTTACTAGCCACTGAACATTGTTATTTTGTGTTGTGTCCATCTCCCATATGCTCTTACAGTGTTTGTGTTGTATAAAAGAACATTCTCAGGCCATCCTCATGAAGTCTGTTTCTGCTTGTTTGTTCAAAGACATTCACACCAGTGGCCTATTCAGTGTCATTTTGTTTTTGTTTTTCCTTTTCCCTGAAAACCGTCTTTTGTCTAATCATTTCTTAATAATGTTTAACTTTACAATAATGCATTATACAGCAGTTGGGAACACATTTCACTGTAGTAGATATCGTTCTGAAAGTGTCTGTAACTAAATTTAACAATATAATTCCTCCACCATTATCTTCTTCAGTACCATGTGCCAAAACAGTGCAGATCAGCTACTTTTTTCCAGCATTGCAGCCAGGCTGACAAAAGTCCGAGCTCTCTTAAGCCACGCATTCCTTTAACTTTAACTAGTAATGACTTCATGAATTTTTTTCAGAAATAAAATTTTAACCATTAGACTAAAAAATATTCAGAACCATCTTACAGACCTATCATTTTGTACAGCTACTGTCGATAGTCTTGATATTTTTTTAGACTTTGTCCAATTGATCTCTCTGAGTAAATTTCATACTCACTTCCTACAATTAATCAGTGTGTCTATTATACCTCCATTCGTACAAGACTGCTAAAAGATGTCCTACCAGTCCTTAAATATGATCAATCTATTTCTATTAATGGGCTACATGTCACAGGCCTTTAACATTACAGTAATACAGTAAACCGTCACTTAAAAAGCCTCTGTTGTCACTGTTGTCGCCTCTTGGCCAGGACTCCCTTGAAAAAGAGGTTCTTAATCTCAATGGGACTTTTCCTGGTTAAATAAAGGTATAATAAAAGAAAAGAAAAAAAAAGCCATCACTTGACCCACCTATCTTAGGTAATTATAGGCCAATCTACAACTTTCGTTTTAATTAAAAAATATGGAACCTCCATTAATGGTAATGAGCACAAAAGGGGTGTCCAAATTCATCCTCCTGAGGACCCGGCCTTCGCAGTCTACGTGTGCCTGGTCCTCCGAAGGTCAGGTAGGCCAGAAGTGAGCGGCTGTGAAACTGGACGGTCTAGCCTTCAGTTTTGCGTCACTGCTGTCTCGGTGGAGTTTAAACTCGGCCGTCTGCTCCTTGCTATGTAAAATACAACAGGACACTGGCGTAAATTCTCGATCATCTCGCACTTCTGTTTAATCAGTTCTCCGTTTGACGTTTATTCAGCTGTGTGAGAACTATAACTTTAATCTCACCCAAACCGGTTTACTCAGGAACAAATAAAACGCTGGAAAAAGCCAAACAATAACATTTTAAATGATCTAAGTGACTTATATATCATGTTTAACCTGAGTAGCGAAAGACCATGGGGGGTTTGAAAACGATGTGTGGGGAGTGGGCTCTTATCACCCCGGCTAGTTATCGAGCTGGTGTGTAACAGACATCTCCGAAAACGTCGGAGCAAAAATTTGCAAATACGTGATGTCTTGATGAACTGAGCAGATATTTGAAGTTTACACAGCTACATTCTCGCCTGAAAATATCTTAACAGTTTATTTTGTGACCCAGAAAGAGTAATAAGAGTAATACTAGAAAAATTTGCATTTCCTGCGAAAATGCTGTGTGGATGCCTTAACGCTGAAGCTGTCTGCTGAAAAGCTGAAAAAGATGAAAAGTTGCAAAAAGTTGTATGGTGGTGAAAAAAAAATGTTGCCCTGAGCAGGATTTGAACCTGGCTCTCCTGGGCTCAAGGCAGCCACTCATCTCACTGAGCCAAACTAATTCTCCAAATGAAGAGGTGGAGAGACTGACAATTTTGCTGAAATGAGCAGCAGCTGCTGAGAATTGTTCTGATAAGAGGTGAAAAGGCTGAAAATTTTGCAGAAAAGAGGTGAATCAGCAGAATTTCTGCAGAAAAGAGGGAAAGAAGCAGAACGTTGCGCTGCAAAGAGGTGAATGAGCAGAATTTCTGCTGAAAAGAGGCAGAACAACTTGGTTCTGCTCAAATTCACCAATCAGAGGTACTGCCTCTGTCTGCTTCATCAGGCTGTGTACTTGTATGTATTTCTGCCATGGAGCGTTAGCAAGAATCTGAGGTCCATATTAGAAAAGCTGCTAAAATCATAAAACTTTGCAGAATTGTAATAAATTAGCAATATAAATTACAGGTCTGTGATAGTGTATAAATTTGTAGTGAAAAAACAAAGTTGAACAAGGTGGGATTGAACCCACGACCTTTGAGCTGCAGAGCCGTGTCATTACTGATTGCGCCACCTGGAAAGGGGACGGGCGTCTAAAACACAGAGACTTGAGCAGCAGTTGCTGAAAACAACAGAAAAAGCAGAATTATCTGCTAAAAAAGAGGTGTAGACGCAGACGTGCTTGATGAAGATGGCTTTATGTGTAAGGGTACACTGAAGAGTGTCAAGAAAGCAGAGTGCATGCAAGCGGGGAAGATGTGTAGCAACTGTCACAGGTAGGACTCGAACCTCTGCCACCGGGTCTCACGGCAGCTGCTCAACCCTCTGAGCCAAATGAGGTCTGGTTGCAAACAAAGATATGATGAGAGGAAAAATGTGCACTGTGGAGCACAAGCTGAAATTATCAGAAAAGAGGTGAAGAAGAAGAACTTTGTTCTGAAAAGAGGTGAAGAAACTGAAATTTGTGCTTAAAACAACTGAAAAAAATTGAACTTGTAGCTGACAAGGGGTGAAGGAGATGAAATTTTTACTAAAAAAAGAGCTGAAAAACTGAAAATTGTGCTGAAAAGAGGTGAAAAAAGCTGAAATTCTTCCGAAAGAGCAGAAGAGGCTGGAACTTTTCAGCTACTCATTGAGCCAAACTGGTTCTCACATAACTGAAAAAAGGTGAAAAAGCTGACAACTCTAATAAAAACAGCAGAAGAGGCTGGGATTGAACCCACGATCTGTGAGCTGCAGAGCCGTGTCATAACTGATTGCGCCACCTGGACAGGGGGCGGGCGTCTGAAAAACAGATTGATGACCAGTCACAATTAGATCGCGGTGAGAGGCGAAACGCCGCTTTTGGAGTTACAAAACGTCGTAACTCAAAAACTAGGAGGGCTAGCAGCATAATTCTTGTACTGGGTGAATCAGCGGACTTTGGTGTACTTTGACTGCGATTTTCATTGCTCTTTGTACCTCCGTCGCGGAGATAAGACGAGTGAAGAAACGGGTTCATTTTCGGAGTTTGAAAACTGAGAGGAGGACAGATTTCCACCCCTCAAACAAACGTAATTCATTGCTCAACGGTAAGATAATTGTAAAAACTGCTTCCACTGTGAGTGTCAGCAGTGTCTGAAGATATATTGGCACAAGCCTCATGTCCTAACTTTGCTTTGTTAAAGAGATATGGCGATTTGAAAATGCCTCCCATTTCAGAATTTCAGCTCTGAATTTCAAAACCTCCCCATAGACTTTGAATGGGGGAGTTTTCAGACCTTGTGTCACTTCGAGGCAAATTGCGAAAAAACGGTAAATCTCACAATAAAAATAGTGACATTGTCTGAAAGCCAGCAAAAATACCTACGTTTTGATGTATAATTTGTGGGGGTTGAGTGGAAATTGAGCGAGTAGCAAGAAGTTGTTTGGACATGAAGAGAAAATTCAGAACGGACCAGCACTCACTCTGACTTAATTGCATAGCAACCATAGCAACGCATGTATTTTCTGAAAAATCACAATTTTGCAACTGAAAACTTAAAGAGGTATAAAATTAAAACGGTAGAAGATCTGAAAAAGCTGAATCACACAGGAATAGCCCAATAAGTTGAGAACATTTTAAAGTTTGAATGGAGTTTGTAGGTGAAAGCATGAGGAAGTAGTTAAGTTTCAAAAACAAGCAAGTTTTAGCAGAATTGTGGAAGTTTCCCATTCATTTCAATGGGACAAATTAAAGGAAAAAAGTGTAATATTTTAAAAAGTATAATAGTAATAAACACCAAAAGATATAGCACACATTAGCAGAAATAGCAGAACAGTTTAGAGTTTGAACGGAGAAAATCGGTTGAAAACTGAGGGAGTAGTTAAGCGGCAAAGAAAGTGGCAACTTAAAGAATAAAGTGTAAAGAATAAAGAGAAACAGGAACTCAGTAGTGTGGATGCCTTTGAGGGCATCCACACAATTAAAACTTAGTAGCGGCCGGCATTGTTGGAAACTGGGCCGTGCTAAGAATTCTGGGATATGGTGGGCCACGAAGGATACACCCGACCCATCCTTCAAATTCGGGGGGAAAAGGAGGACGCATTTTTCGGTCGCATTTGGAGAAGTCCACGAATTTGGACAGCCTTCGTCGCGTCGCTGTGACGTAATCGGCCTACAAATGCGGCCTCAGGAGGATGCAGCCCATGAATGTGGACACCCCAAAGTCATTAATGTCAGGCAGGATATGCTGGGGTGCACATTCCCCCCCCGATACCTGGCCAATAGAATTCTGGACTTTTATCATATCCCATGTGATCAGCCATCCAGTTGTAATGAGCTGCCTGGAAAATCATTTCTTGGTGGCATTTTGGCACCAACAACTGGGTATGAATAGAAGAATAGAATAGAATGTCTTTATTGTCACTATACACATGTACAATGAGATTACAGAGCATCGTCCTGCTCAGTGCACACAGGTGGGAAAGAAAGGAGGTGAGGTGCACAGTTCTGCGGCACTATATACATGTGAACATAAATATTGATCAAAAATATCAAATATACAAATATTGGGAATAAATAGTGTTATATATATATATATATATATATATATATATATATATACACAATGTGGGCTCTTGGACGTAACTTAAGTATTGCACAGTGGTGATGGTAGTTGTGTAGTCTGTATATAGGGGTGATTGGGATCGGGGGGGGACGACCATATTTCAGTGCATGTGTGAATTCAGAGTGGTTGTGGCTTTTGGGAAGAAACTATTCTTAAGTCTGTCAGTCTTGTGCCGATGCACCTGTAGCGCCTACCCGAGGGAAGCAGGTTGAACAGGTCAAAACCAGGGTGGGAGCTGTCCTTGATGATGTTTGTTGCTCTGCTGAGGCAGGGGGAGCAATAAATATCCATCAGGGAGGGGAGAGGGCAGCTGATGATCTTCTGTGTTGCTACTCTCTGAAGCTTCACGCTATCTGCCTTAGTGCAGCTGCCCTACCATACTATGATACAGTATGTCAGCAGGCTCTCAATGGGCGAGCGGTAGAAGGTCAGCAGCAGGTCGGAATCCTCAGGAAGTACAGCCGCTGCTGGGCCTTTTTGACGACCACTGTGATGTTGTTTGTCCAGGAGATGTCAGCAAAGATGAGGACGCAGAGAAACCGGAAGGTGTGGACCCTCTCCCCAAACTCACTGTTGATGTATAGGAGGGGCTAAGTCGGTGCTGTGTCAACTTCAGGAGACACAGCACCGACTTAGCCCCTCCTATACATCAACAATCTTTTTAGTTTTCTTGGTGTTCAGTGCTAGGGTATTCTCTTAACATCAGGCTGCTAGCTTCAGGACTTCTTCTCTGTAGGTTGCCTCGACTCGCTTTGAGATGAGTCCGACTTCAGTGGAGTCATCAGCAAAGTTGATGTTGTTGTGGGTCAAACTGCAGTCGTGGGTGTAGAGACAAAACAGGAGGGGGCTCAGCACTAGGGATGGGTATCGTTTAGGTTTTATCCGATACCGGTGCCAAACCGGTACTTTTGAAACTGTGCCGGTGCTTAAACGATGCTCGAACCGGTGCTTAAAGAATGGAGAACACAAACTTTGTCCAAAAACCTCTTATGTTTTTATTTTTAGCAGTCTCTTTTTTTTCTGCAAAATGATAACCAAGTTACCCTTTTCTGTTGATACAACATACCTCCTTTGGTTGGAACCGGTGCTTAAACAATGGAAAACACAAACTTTGTCCTAAAACCTCTCATGTTTAGCTGTTTTTTTTGTAAAAAGATAACAATGTTAGCCTTTTCTGCAGCTATAGGGCATATATGGTATCACTCTATCAAACAAGAAGACAGCCGCATGTAACTACGACGGTGTTTGCTAGTTCACCTTACGTGCATTAATTTAATAACGTGGTTAGCCTACTCAACGTAAATTACACATGAACAGCATTAAGCTACTCACGCAGAGAAGAACGGCTGCTGCTGTCGTCATCATCATCCATCATCATTTCTGCTACACTGGCAGGGCTAGGGGCCAGGACTCTCCTTTTCGGGTTCTTGGGGGGATGTTGCTAACTCCGGGTCCGATAACAGGCACCACACCCGCAGTAGATGTGCTCAGTGTGAGGTCTTGCAGCAAGCTATCAAATACGGTGCATTTCTCGGCTTTTAAAAAAACGCTATGCGTCGCCAGGTGTTTCATCAGATTCGAGGTGTTACCTCCTTTACACAGTATCACCTTAAAGCACTTGTTGCAGGCTGCTGAGTTTGCATCTTTTGCTGTGAAGTACAGCAAGACTTTTGACCGCTTCGCCTTGGGCATTTTTAATCTGTAGCTCTGCTCTAAAAGAATATACGTACCTGGGCTCGCCTACTATCCTTGGAAAGGTAAAATGATTGGCTAGAATCCAAAGTGTATGACATCTCAAGAAAAAAAAAAGCACCGAAATAAAGCACCGAAATGTGCGCTGCTTTTCGGTCTGGTTACTACCTATTATGTCAGTAAAGGGTCAGCACACAGCCCTGTGGGGGAACCGGTGCTCAGCGTGGGAGTTCACTGCTAGGAACACCCGTCTGACATCATGGTCCTTTACAGTGAGTGAAGTGGTGAAGGAACCAGGTGAGGATGAGGATGATAGCAGGGCTAAAGCAGATGAGGGCTGGTGTTGTGGTGTTTTGAAGCGGGTGAAGAAGCAATTTATCTCTTCTGCCAGCTACTCAGGTTTTCTGTTTTCACAGCACAGACTCTGTGGTTTATGCCCTGCCACACCTCCCGTGTGTTGTTGCTGGACAGGTGGGACTATGCTTTTTTTTCTGGTCTGTCTTGGCTTTTTTAATTCCCCTTTTTAGATCAGCTCAACCAGCCCTGTACAGAAGTCTTCCGCCTGACCTGAAGACAGTGTCACTGGCTTTGAGAAGTGTGCAGATATGGCTGGTCATCCATGGTTTTTGGTTTGGGAAAACCCGAATGGTTTTGTCCACAGTCACATTTCCGATACAGAACTTGATATAGTCCAGTACTGATTTTGTGAATGTTTCTAGGTCCTGGTGTTAAAATATGTCCTAGTCTGTCTTTGTGAAGCAGTTCTGTAGTTTGGCCAGGACAGGTTGTAACAGTCTTTGTAATGGGCCTGGACTGCATCTGAAGGGGTGTAGATTGGTGAGAGCAGGAGGGAGAGGTGGGCAGACTGGGGGTGGGGTTTGGCTCTATAAGCGTGCTTAATGTTGGAGTAAACATGATCTAGGGGAGTGCAGTCTTCATGTCGACCTTATTAAATTCACCGCTGGGTGGGCCGCTGCTGTTCGTTAATCGTGTTCAGCAGGATGGAGAGCGCCATGTTTACATTGGCATCAGGTGGAATGTACACAGCTGTGATGATCACTACTAGGGCTGCTCGATTATGGCAAAAATGATAATCACGATTATTTTCACTGAAATTGAGATCTCGATTATTTGACGATATTTAACAATAACGATGTATTGAATAATGGCTTTAAAGATTGTCAAAAAATAATATAAAATAGTGTGCAAATACTGATTACAGTGCAAATGTTTGCAATATAAAAAATAAATGAAAAATGTAAACATCTATGTTTAGTGAACTTCAAAATACTGCACAATATTTGATCCACGCCTGACTCACAACCCATAATGTTTCCACCAATGTTCCTCAAATATTTCATGTGTCTGAGCGAACACACAAACTCCCTGAGCGGTCCCTTGGACCACTGTGAGCGACATCAGACGTGTGCACTGTGGTCACGCCAGCATCTAATCCATTACATGGTTTATTAAAATAATCAAATTACAGCATTTACATTTATGTTAGACTACTTTTAATTAACTGCTTTAGCCCACTTACAATGAAAATGTAAAAAATCCTGTTCATGACCTGTGTAGTATGTTAACACTATTGGAAGTAAAAATAACTTGAACTCCAATTTTGAAAACACAACTTTCTTTCTTTTTTTTCTTTTCTTTTTTTTTCATAAAGCTCTGACTTGTATTATGAGTATGAGTCTGTGGTCTGGGAGAGTCCTATAACTCTGTCTGCAAAATACAGTATATAATGACCAATGTTGGGCAATTAATTATATAGTTACTACTTCAAAAAAGTAACTCAGTTTGGCAAACAACAAAGTTCTTTGCAACTATTTTTTTTTTTTAATGCAGCCAAGGCGTTTTTTTTTAAACAAACACTTCAAACTATTTACAGAACAATCAGCTGTTCTGCATCAAATCTGATGCCACACAAATTATTTGTGCCACTCCAAAAAATAATTTCTGTCCACTATGAGATAAAGGAGAACAACAGCCTGATACCTGCAGGCCTGACAACAGGAGATGTATCACTCCTGTAACACCTGTAACATTCAGCAGCCGCCTCATTGTTCTGACACACACAACAAAACTATTGACTACACTACACACTAACTACACAAGATTTGCGCTAAACGCCTCAAATCTCTCACATCTCAGAACACCGCCACTACTCCTGAAACTTCCCCGTTTCTTAATAGCTAGATGCCACGTTGCCATATCATTTTTTGATTGGTCGACACGGTACTTTTTTCACGACCAATAGGAAAGGGTGGGGGGTTTTTTGGTTTTGTTTTTGCTCACAGGCGGAGAGTGCTTTCAAGCGTTTTCCTTATAAGATGCCGCTTTTACCGCTTTCTTCCCGCAGTAAATATAAACAACGATAGTATTCAGGAAGAAAACCAAACATTGCATATATTTTTATCATAACTCTGGTTTTACGTGGCCTATCAACACAATTTAAAAACTGGTGTAAAGTCTACACTTTTTCCGTCAATTGTTCCGTCTGACCTGCTCACATCTCCAATGGTTGTACACGTTGACATTAATGTGGCTTCACTGCACATCAGCCATGCCGCTTTGCTAGCTAAAACACCGGTGTCGGCACATAAGGACGCTGTCATAGCCTGTCAACGACGTTGATTGGCTGCGTATATACGAATGTGACTCGCATTATTGGCTGGACTATAGGATAAGGTGGCATCGTTCTAATCCCATACAGGAGCAGCCAGTCACTTACTGACTAACACTGCCAAACAGAATTGTTAAAGTTTTAATTTTAATTTCAATTCAGGTTAGATTTTTTTTTTTTTTTTTTTGTGCGCAACGCAGATTTTCTGTGCGCAGAGACCGTGCCAGCAGTGCGCAATTGCGCACGTGCGCAGCTTAGAGGGAACATTGGTTTCCACACCACTGAAGTCGTTTTACCTCTTTTCAACCAATGGCATTCTTTCTTCAGCAGCCATTATCCTCTCCTCTCCAAATAACTTCTGCTTAGCTTTCCGAGCTTCCCTCGGGTCCTCTTAATTGTTGTGACGTGTGTTCGAAACGCAGAGAGGTGCGCTCGATTTGCCACACGGAGCAGCGCGAGAGTAAAGCACGAGGGAGGTGCTAATAATCGGCTCAGTCATTTTTAATGATCGTTGAAAACCCAGATCGTAATCAAGATTAAAATTCGATTAATTGAGCAGCCCTAATCACTGCTGTTAGTTCTCTCAGGAAGGGGGAAAAAAAAATGCCGGCATCTTATGGACATGTACTTTAGGTTCGGGGAGCAGTGTCTGTTTATAATTGCCCCATTGTTGCACAAGCTTTCGGGTATTCCCGGGTGAAACCAGGTTTCGGTGACGATTAAGGCACAGCAGTCACGAACATAGCGATTTCCCGCTATTTGCAATTCCAGGTCATCCGTTTTATGCTCAAGGGATCTTGCATTGGAGAGATATAGGCTCAGAAGAGGTGGCTTGTGTGGTTGATTCCTTAGCCTTAGCATGACGCCTGTTTGCTTCCTCTCCCTCCTCCATCTGCGCTGCCTTCTAGACCCGACATCAATCCTGGGAGAGCCCGGTGGTCTCGCTATGTAATCTGGGATGTTATGCATGCGATGAAAGACACACGAAACAGATATCTGGTACAGGTCACCGATGTCCTGGCGGGTGTAGCAAATGTTAGCAGAATGTTCGGGGTCATCTCCATCCCCCATCCTGTGGAGTGTTACTGTCACTTCTGGAGGGAGCAGCAGAGGTGCTGGAGAGGAGCCAGCCTGAGCAACCAGGCTTTCCAGTGTTTCTGTCTGGCACTTGGACTGGTATCGTAGTCTCTCCAGCTGGCATTGGTGCACTGCATCATGCTACCGTTTGCATGGCGGTGAGGTCAGCTGTTAGATTTGTATTGTGATTGTCATTTATGCTTAGAAATATCTACTTATATATTCTTAGAGTTTTATAATTAGGTGTAGATTGGTAGAGGTTTGATCCTTAATAGTCTGCAAGCTTTGTGTGCATTCCAGAGCTCTCTGACTTTCACACCCACATTTTAGGAGCATGGGAGAGGTCGTACCTTGTCTTATTGTTTTATGGTAGGATAAACGTATCTATGTCTGTTTTAGTCTAAGTGCCTTTTGTTTAGATGGACGGCTCTGGGGAGTCTTCCTGGGGTCACAGTTTGACCCCCACACACAAGGTATTCTTTGTTCACATGTATACCTATGTCATATGTTAATGAACCTATGCATATTCATGTAACCACAATAAAAGAGCAGTGTTACGGGGGAACGGACGAGAGCAACTGGGGTCAAGCGAAGGAACGGCGCCTGTCCAGTTCTCTCCCGTGCACGTGAAACATAAAGAACTTGCCTACTTCGTGTCTTGCTTGCTGTGTAATCACATTGCCTTCAACGTTCCAGCGAATAGGTTCAAGCTACAAACCTATCATCAGCCACCATCCCAGTTGATGCCTCCGCTGACGGCAAGACTTGTGCTAGACAGGTGGCTACCACTATAACATGTATGGGTTACTATTGGACCAGCACAACAACTACGGCAGCCTTTGTTGGGAGTTCTTTGTTTACAATAGTCATTACAGCAGTCACAGTCACTTTCTGTCATTGCTAGCTCTGCGCTGTTTCTACCACTCCACAGTGTGTTCCTCCAGGTCCCGTCATCTTTTAATGTGCATATGGCTCGTCACCCTAACAGAGTGCTTTGGTCTCAGACTGTTGACTTATTTGTGGTTCCTAAGAGGCAGGTTCTTCCTTTTTTTTAGGCCTGTTGTCTGTGGAACCAGCTCACAGTTTGAATTTCATGCCAGCTTTCCTCTATGATATAACATGTAGTTGGGGCTGGATAAGGTGGCTCTGAATCCTCACTTAGTTATGCTGGAATAGGCGTAAGCTGCTGGGGGCTTCCCATTAATGGTTCTTGTTTACTTGCTTGCTTACTTGTCTTTTCTCACCCAAACCAGTTGTGACAGATGGCTGCCCCTCACCAAGCCTGGTTCTACCAGAGGTTTGCTTCTTCCCACTGTCGCTAAGTGCTTCCTCAAAGGGGGTCATTTAATTGTTGGGATTTTTTCTCAATTATTGTAAGGTTTTTAACCTTACAATATAAAGTGTCTTGAGTATCTTGTTGTGATTTGGCGCTATATAAAACGAATTGAATGGACGTTTGTAAGGCTTTGGCAGTGATTCTCTTCTTCCTCCTTGCATAAAAGAGAGCAGATGTCCTGCTGATGGGTTAATGATCTTCTACCACAAATCTCCTCCATGTTCTTAAGACTGTGCTGGAAGACAAAGCAAATCTTCTGGGACCTATTGATGTGCCATCCTGGAGCAGTTGGACTACCTATTCTGTAGGTCCAGGTGTTGCCTCATGCTCCCAGTAGTGACACTGACCCTTTCAATCAGAAAAGTAAATCCATTCCTGTTTTGGTTTGGGTTATCGTATTGTTGCCCCCTCTAGTGCACCTATTGATTTCATTAACACCAAAGCAGTTAAACTGATTTAAAAAAACCGCTCTGCTATTTAACTGACCAGCTCAAGATTAAGATGGTACCAGATGGGCTGGTCTGAGTTTTTCAATAGAGATTGACAGACCACGTGACTTTCGCGCATTGCATGCCGGGCACTGGTGGCAAAACAATCAAAGCAATGCATCAAACGCAAACATTTGCAGCACCGCAAAACGTTCATTCTCCGGTTCCAATACCTTCTTGCTTTTTCTTTGCCCCCCAAAAAGGTATGTACAAAAACGAAGGAGAACAATGCCGGTCCGTACAAAGACAGACTTGATGAAAAGTCAAAGAAAAGATACGAGGAAAAAATCAAAGGAGTGAAAGGGTGAGACCCTTACGAGCACACAGAGTGGACAAAAGACGTTAGCGTGCTGCCCAACTTTCACCACGCTCATATTTATAATTATACGGTTCTTGGAGTGAGTGCATACACTCATGAAGTTTTTAGTAACTTCAGGTCACTGCAACAAGCCCAGGTCCAGTTACCGACGGATGGGTACAGGACCTTGAAATGCACCGTGTAGAACGAAAGACCATCGTACGTATCGTAAGTTTGCCAGTCTCACAAATCGTCTTCATAAATACACATTCGTTAACCGTTTATTAATAGGACCTTTGAGCTCAACGGTAATTAATTAGTAGTGGAAATAATTTCTGGTACGCATTACAGAAATGTAGCAGTGACAATAATATTGTATGTTGTAATCGCACTGGGCAATTAGTGATACAAAACAACTGTTTTATCCTGTGAATAAAAGTATATGTTTTTGTCAATGTACCGTGGTAATAACAGAAGCAAAACGCAATATTCTGTCAGGACAATTCACTATTTATGCACAATAAACAAAGAAGCATAGCGCGACAATTTCTGTTCAGCGCCAGACTTGCTTATAACCTATATCACCAATTATGTTATGAAAAATGACGTATTAACTACAACAGAAGACTTACCTTTGTGGAAATGCTTGGAGCAGACTAACATGTGAGCTGGAGTGTTCTGGGACGTTATATTTGGTCTTCGAATGGCTGCAATCCAGGCCATCCGTCGGCTCTTTGTTACTTCGGAAACATGGCTTGAACAATTTCTCTTCAACGACGTAATCCAATAACAACTGATCTCTTTACCCGTCGGCTTCCCGTGGCTGTCATGCGACCGGCTATTGCAGTTAATAATACAACAGCTTCTTGACATTTTTTGTGTTTCTTTTTATCGCTGTGTGACTGATTTCAATTGAAAGCCTGCGTGCGCTAGTACCTTTTGCCACGAGTTCCCAGAATCCTTTGCGGTTTTACCCCTGAATGACGTCACATTTTCAGTCTCTATATATTGTATGTACATGTGAATATGCAGTGCAACTGAGGAGTGGCTGTTACTGCTCACTCTCTTGGGGGCTGGGAGGAGCACCAAGTGCTTGTTGTGTGTATGTTTGTAGCAAGAGGCTAAATTTAGCTGTGGCTCTCCCCACGCATTATGAGCAAGGCCTGTTTGGCAAGAAAGTCAACTGACTTGGAAGGCAGTGGGAGGAGAAGAAGGACGTGTTCCTCGTCTGGCTGGCCTTGCATGTTATAGGGCAAAGGTGTTTACAGTTGGTGTAACGCTGTCTGTTCATCACTTTGGTCGTTCTCTTTCTCCCTTTCCTTTGGTGAATACTGAATTCAATTTCAATTCAATTTTATTTATGTAGCATAAATTCACACGTTTACCTCAAGGCACTTTACATTGTAGATATACAACATGTATAGGATTGTTGGTAGTTTTTTTATTTATCTAAAGTCAAGTTATTGTTTGTTCAATCCAAACTACAGATCACAGTTGACAGTTGTTGCTGGAATTTCAGTTAAAATAATTCTGCAAAGGTAGATTTTGAGGGGACTTTGAACACACAGTTAATATAGTGGAACAATTTAGCCACAGCAAGGCTCTTCTCTGTGGCTGAATAGGGTAGTCTGTAAAGTGTTGATTAGAGTTCGGAAAGCCCCATGTGGTTTCCCAACTGCAGTCTCTTGCTTTCTCTTTTGTCATTTTTCTCTCCACTCTGTTTCCTCTTAGCATTTTTCCTCCTCCTTCTGACCTTTTTGTACCTTTTTGTTTTATCTTGTCTGAACAAATTAGTTTGCACACCCCCCTCTTTTTTGTGTATCTTTTCAGATGAATATTGTGAGATGTCAGAGTGCACAGATGGATGTGTGAACAAAACCCCATAGATGATTTATCCTAGAACAATGTAGGTGTATTAGATATGTTGACTTAAAATGATTAGACTTAGGCTAATAAGAAATTGAATTCATCGTTGTCTTCATCGTTCTGTGTCCCCTGCGATTCTTCTTTGTTTTTTTTCTTCTTCTGACCAGAGCAGCTTTCTGCACCTTTTTCTAACACCACATTTAGACTTTTTTTCGCGAAATAATATTTTGACTTTTTTTCTCAAGTAAAATTTAGACTTTAATCTCAGAATTTCGACTTCATCCCTAAGATGAGCGATATTTTTTTTTATTTTTTTTTAATGTGGCCCCTAATATGCCAGGATGGAGGTAATCAGCCTGTGCCACTGGAAATGTGCTATTTAAGCCCAGGTTGCTCTTATTGTGGTTTTAGCTTGTCTATAATCTGAACTGGGTGTTTTTCATGGGATTCTGGTCAAAGCACAGTAATAAAGGGGTCGGTAAACTGTTTGCTAATAGTTTTGAAACTGCAAAGGTGGGATCGTGTAAGTCCTGCTAAAAAAGAATATCAGCATTTTGATGTCAATAGGCGTAAAGTGCTCTAAAATCTTCTGCGAGATAGATGACAGACTGTAGAAACATCACACTGGACTTCAAACGTTTTGGATTTTTTGCCTCTGCCTTTGTACCACCTCTGCGTGTTTTTTGTAGACCTTTTATCTCTCACCTGCCTTCCAATCACCTGCTTCTCCTGTAGGTTATTACTAGTTCAGTGAATCAAATGGTGCTTTGAACTCCCCCTTTTATTTGGGCCTGAAGCAGACACCCTAAGTTAACAACAAGTTATAACCAACCTGTCAACTCTGACTGCGGTTTTAGGATTTGTAAATCTAATTATATTAAACTTACTTCTTTGTTCACTTTTTTGTTATTAAGTTTTTTTGTTAACTTTGTGGTACTTTTTCCTGTTTTTCTTGCATTTTGTATTTCTACTATTTGTCACTTTTTGGGTGTTTTTTGCTTAGTATAATAAAACTAGCTTTTTGCTCGTTTCACTGATTACTAATATATTTTGTGTGTGTTGCTTCACTACAAGCAACATTTGAGGCGACTTTTGTTGTGATTTGGCGCTATATAAATAAAATTGAATTGAATTGAATTAAGGGTTAGGGTAAGCGTCCAAAGATGTGTCTCTTCCAATGGAACAGAACTGGTGGACATCATCAGCTGTGTGCCAGTGATGTCAGAGACATCAGTTACTTCACACTCAGTTTAACAGTTGACATGACCGTTAAAGAGCAGATGTCTGGTGTGGACCACTAGTCAGGGGGATTTCCTCAAGCTGGTCTGTGTCATTTCTCACTACTGCTTTACATATGTACGTTACTTGACATTTATGGTTGATATGATACAAAGGTCTAAATTTAAAATATGTCCTATCTGCCCTTTAGCTACTGCTGTAATGTAATTAAAATTAGTACCCAAGCTATTAGGTGTATTTATAAAGGAATATGAAATATTATAATATTAATATTCTTAATATTCTTTGTAAGGAAGGAATATTCCACTTCTTTGCAAACTCCTGGTTTACTTTGGCTGTATGTTCTGGGTCATTGTCCATCTGTGTTATGAAAATTAATTTGACTGCATTTAGCTGGATTTGAGCAGACCATGTGTGTCTGAACACCAACCTGAATCCATTTGTTTGCTTCTGTCCTGTGTCACATCATCAATAAACACCAGTTTATTTACTAAGCCCAAGCCATCACACTGCCTCCGCTGTGTTTTACAGATGATGTGGTATGCTTTGGATTATGAGCTGTTCTCCATGCTTTTTTTCTTGCCATCATTCTGGTTGGGGTTGATTTTGTTGATTTTAAAATGCTGTTGTTGCTCTTATTGTGGTTTTAGCTTGTCTATAATCTGAACTGGGTGTTTTTCATGGGATTTTTTTTTTTTTTTAAAAGCAAAGTCCAGTCTAGCCTTTCTGTTCTTGAGATGAACCCTTTGTATTTACTTTCGTGCACTCTTCTCTTTTTGATAGACTTGGATATTGATAAGCCTACCCCCTGGAGAGTTGGCTGGCTGATGTGAAGGGGTTGCTCTTTACTATAGATGATTCTCTGATCATTCACCGCTGTTGTCTTGCGTGGGCATCCAGGTCTTTTTGTGTTGCTGAGTTTACCTTTTCTTTCTTTCTTTCTGTCGGTCTGTCGGTCGGTCGGTCGGTCGGTCGTAAACTGTACATTTTGCCACTTCTAATATTGTAACAATTTCTCAGATGTGTTGTCTGTTTTCGTAGCTTACGGATGGCTTGTTTCACATGCATGAAGAGCTCCTTTAAATGCATTTGGTCTGTTCACAGCAAAATCTTCCAAGTGCATACACAACACCTGAAATCAACTCCAGGCCTTTTATGTGCTTAACTGATAATGACATAATGAAGGAATTGCCCACACCTGCCCATGAAATTGCCTTTGAGTCAACTGTCCAATTATGTTTGGTCCCTTTTAAAAGAGGGTGACACATGTTAAGGAGCTCAAACTCCTAAAAACTCTTTATTCAATTTAAATTGGATACACCGAAATGAAAGCTGAGAGTCTGCACATTATGTCAGTGTCAATAGCTGTAATTGGAATATGCTTTCAGTAAACTGGTTAAAAAACAAAACAAAAAAACCCCCACATGTGTCAGTGTCCATATATATGTGGACCTAACTGTACATTAAAGTTGTTCCATTATACTGCTTATGTCACTGGAGCATAACCTGTATGAGACTTTATCCTCTTCTTTATGTGCCTTAGTGAAGTGAGTGAAGCATTTTGTTTCGTGCTCTCCACTATAGGTGAAGCTGACCAAGTACATGTGGACACAGCTACAGCTAAGGCAGAGGATACCAGAAGGAGAAAGACCTGAAGCTCTCGCTCAATACCCAAGACTGCAGGACTGGCTCCTCACAGCTGACCTCACGCCACAGTTCATACAGGTCTGTATGTGTACTTTGATTTATTTATTTCTTGGACCTGACAATATTTGTGGAATGCAATTTGTCTTGTATATGGAAAAATGCACATTATTATTATTATTATTACACATTATTTATCTACTAGTGCACATCTTATTATAAACAATTCAAGGCCATTTCTTTTTCACCTTGCATTACTTTTCTATTCATCTCAAATCATTACATTTTCTTGGTCCTGTCTCTGATTTGCCTGTAAATTTTATGGTTTAAAATTAGGACATATATAATGATTGCTATGAAATTTTAGCTTCCTATATGAAGTACTTTGAACAATGGGCTTTTCTTCTACTTTCAGGCCTTTTTTCATCTACTGAACTCAACAAAATTGAAAGACATAAGCTTGTAATTTTCAAAATTGAACCTGGATCTGGAATTTGGGACAGATACACTAAATGCTTGTGTATTGTGTATTAAATATTTTAAAAAGCCATAATCTAAAGTTCCATATTTAAACACTAATAGATTTGCAACAGATATCCAAGGACAATTTCTGAATGGTAGTTGTATTTCACAGTAATGGAAAGTAAAATATATTTTACTTTTAATGTATTTTAAACTTCCATATAGGGCTGGGTTATATGAGGAAAATCTTTTTTGGCTATATCATATGCACGATATATATCACGGTATGTTTAAATAATTATTTATTTTCAACCATATAGTGCTTAAAAATGCATTGGTATACTCATTCAAATCAAAAATACAATATTTTTTCCTACTTTGAATACAAAAAATCTGAATGAATTGAAATATTTTATTTTAACCATTTTTAACCATTAGTTGCACACAGAGGTTTTTCACAATGACAATACTGTCACAGTACATCTCAAATTACAGAAAGAAAAGAATTATTTAAGAATTATTTAATGTTTTCTTTGAGGGGGGGAGAGGTTGACATGAGGACTTTAAAACATTCTTCGTTTTTGCAGTGGTTGCCTTTTCAGCTGGTGGAATAGAATAGAATAGAATAATCCTTTAATCGTCCCACAAGGGGAAATTTGGTTGTAACAGCAGCCAAAAAGACACATATACAAACAAACAGTACACAGGACACAGAACAGAAACATACACAATTTTTCTTACATATTTACATATTACTATATACAGAGTACTGTACAGTTATTAAATTAAATAAAAATAACTACAGATAAGAGGGAAACCAGGTTGTAGTGTGAATCGGTTAATTAACTAATGGCAGTTACAGCGCTGATGTAAACATCTATGATTGTTGGGAGCAGTTCTGATTGTACAGTCTGACAGCTGCAGGGAGGAAGGACCTGCGGAAACGCTCCTTCATGCTTCTAGGATGCAGCAGTCTGTCACTGAAGGAGCTCTGCAGTTCAGCAACATTTCCATGCATGGGGTGGGAGACTCTGTCCATCAGAGATGTTATTTTGGCCAGAGTCCTTCTGTCTCCCACCACCTGCACTGGGTCCAGGGTGCATCCCAGAACAGAGCTGGCCTTCCTGATGAGTTTATCCAACCTCTTCCTCTCAGCTGCCGATAAACTGCTGCTCCAACATACAACACTGTAAAAAATGACAGATGCCACCACAGAGTCATAGAAGGTCTTTAAAAGCACTCCCTGTACTCCAAATGACCTCAGCCGCCTCAGCAGGTAGAGTCTGCTCTGACCCTTCCTGTAAAGAGCATCAGTGTTGTGGCTCCAGTCCAGTTTATTATTCAGGTGAACACCCAGGTACCTATAAGAGTCCACTATCTCAATGTCCACTCCCTGGATGTTCACCGGTGTCAGTGTAGTGGGTCTGCGTCTCCGGAAGTCCACCACCAACTCCTTGGTTTTCCCGGCGTTGATCAGCAGGTGGTTCTGCTGACACCAGTCCACAAAGTCCAGAGTCCACTGTCTGTACTCTGAGTCATCCTCACCTGTGACGAGGCCGACTATGGCAGAGTCGTCAGAGAACTTCTGTAGGTGGCAGCGTGAGGAGTTGATGGAGAAGTCTGCAGTGTAGAGGGTGAAGAGGAACGGTGCCAGCACAGTTCCCTGTGGGGCCCCCGTACTGCAGACCAGCGTGTCAGAGACACAGCCGTGTGACCTCACATACTGTGGACGTTCTGTGAGGTAGTCCAGTATCCATCGGGACATGTGGTGGTCCACTCCCGATAGCTCCAGCTTGTCTCTCAGAAGTCGTGGCTGGATGGTGTTGAAAGCACTGGAGAAATCAAAGAACATGATCCTCACAGTGCTTCCAGGCTTCTCCAGGTGAGTCAGAGCTCGGTGCAGGAGGTAGATGATGGCGTCCTCACTTGAAGTGCTGAGATAGAAAGAGTGGATTTTGGGGGAGGGGAGTGTATGTTGGAGTCCACAGAAGCCGGGGGTGGGTGTAATGACTGGGAGCTGGGAGGTGTGAAGCTGAGAGGTGTGAAGTCCTGAGATGAAGGAGATTGCAGCAGGGGGGGGGGGCGATGCTGTGGGAGGGGTGGGTGGGAGGGTTGGGTGATTGATCAAGCCTATTAAAATATTAAAATATTAAAATATTTATTTAGGTCATTCACCCACCCAAAGTCTCCTGCAGCCTGGGGGGTTGGTTTTTGTCCTGAGATTGTCTTCAGGCTGTTCCAAACCCCTCTGATGTTGTCCTGTTGCAGCTGCTCTTCCATCTTCCTCCTGTAGTTTTCCTTCCCCTGCCTTATCTTCCATTTCAGCTTCTTCTGAACAACTCTCAGCTCCTGTTTGTCTCCAGATCTAAAGACTCTCTTCTTCTCCTTGAGGAGAGCCTTAATTTCAGGATTTATCCATGGCTTGTTGTTAGAAAAACACCGTACCTTTTTGATGGGTATGGTGTTCTCCACACGGAAGTTCATGTAATCTGAATAAATTCGTGCCTTTAGTAGTAGTAGTAGTTGTACGGCATGTTTTGCAAATTACCGCAGTTTGTTCGTCATCCTCCTTGTGAAATACAAATGACAGCGAGTCTCATTCCCTCGCTTGTCTGAAACTCCCGCTGTTGACATATTTTCCCCTTTCTTGTAGTATATAAACACTCATACTCAGCGCAGTGTGCCAGGTAGAAAATTTTCCAGTTGGGAGAGGATTAATAATGCATTCACAGTGTGTGGGAGAAAAGAAATAGTGAATTACATGCAGACATGGAATATATTGTCGTGGAAATTTACAGTTGATGGTTACGATTAAACCATTTTAACCATCGTACATGGAAAAAGTTGTGATACATTGAGTATATTTGATATATCACCCACCCATACTTCCATACCTACAAAGTGGGTGTCAAAAATGAAAAATATCCATATATTTAACAAAATCTTTTTCTCAGCTGTAGTTAGAGTACCATCTGAAAACTGTTCTCCCTACTGATATTTTTACCCCTCTGCCACAGAAAATTAATGTGTTATTGGGGTATTACCCAATAACACTATTGAAAAATGGAGAGAATTTATGTTTATTTCACAACTAGCTGCTAGGCCATATGACCTTTGCGCACTTATAGTACCTTCCCACATTAAATATAAAGCATAAGTGGCAATGGGATGTTTTTTTTTTATCTCGAATTTGTACACCTAATAGTTGGTTTGGATCAGGTCTGATCACATTCACTCCATAAATGAACAGCTTAGGCCACCTCCTCCAAAGGGTCTCCGTTGATGCACTCCGGTGTGTTTTGGTACACACCCAAGTGCATCAACGGGCAAAACGAACCAGAGGTCGATTTAAACTAGAAGTGTTCCTGGTGACTAATTTCCAAGTCGACTAAACTAGAGAAAAAAAAAATTAAACTGACTTGTCTAAAACTAAGACAAACTATTAAGTTAGATATTAAGTTACATTTAAGAACTATTTTATAGATAATGTCAAAAACACTCTTAGAAAAAAGGCATTTTCTTCAATAATAAATCATGCTGGTTATGTGGGGCACCTCGAATCATACATTATGAACATGACATGTTATACTCCAAACAGACAACAAAAAACTTGCCACTTAAACCAATGTTAAATATGATATGAAGGCATGTTACTTCAATAAATAATAACGAATAAATTCTGATTAAAAAGTGTGGCACATCGTGTAGTACATTATAAATGATGCACTTTGTGAAAATTCATGACAGCCATGGTAGTAAAAGTTATAATCTAAAATAAAAATACATCTTTCAGCTATATATTTTTTTCTGCCTATCTGAAATTGGGTCAAAAATCACCAGCCGTAACATGTAATCTCTCAAGCGTGTCCAGGGTTTAGCCCGGGAACTTCTCCCGGTAGGATGTAACCTGGCTAGAACACCTTACCTCGGAGGTGACCACCTCAACTGGCTCCTGTCGATATGAAGTAGTGACTCTAGTCTGAGTGCCTCCCAAATGGCTGAACTCCTCACCCTGTTGCTAAGAGAAAGCCCATTCACTCTTCAGAGACAGCTCATTTTCATCCATGATCTTGTTCTAGGGTTAACTAAAAGATCAAATTCAAATTTTACTTGTCACATACGCAGTACAACATGTAGTGAAATGCTTGTGTCCGAGCTGCAGACAGGCTGCAGATGTATCCGCGTCATTCCAGGGCTTGGTTTTAGCATGGGGGGTCCACCCAGGACCCTTACTGGATACTGAGTGGGAATTGAACTTGTGACTCCAAAGGGAGTAAATATTTGTACAGAGGCTAATTTTTTTCTAATTTTGGTTCTGTACATCTCCACCATGAATTTTACATGAAACAACTCAGATGCAGTTGAAGTGCAGACTTTCAGCTTTAATCCAGTGGGTTTAATAAAAAGATTGCATAAAAATCAGAGGAAGTAAACATTTTTAACACAATCCCTTTCTTTCAGGGGCTCTAAAGTAATTTGACAAATTAAATAACTGAAAACAAAATGTTCATTTCTAATATTGGTTGAAAACCCTTTGCTGGCAATGGCAGCCTGAAGTCTTGAATTCATGGACATCACCAGATGCTGGGTTTCCTGTTTTTAATGTGCTGCCAGGCTTTTACTGCAGTGGCTTTCAGTTGCTGTTTCTTTGTGGGCCTTTCTGTCCAAAGTTTAGTTTTCAATAAGTGCAATGAATGCTCACACTGTTTTTTTTCAGATGATGTGGTTTTCTGGCCACACATATGCGTAACTGAGATGGAGATAGGTGTAAGGGTCCCAGTGCACTGATCTCTTCACACGCCAACAATGACATCGTCACTGCTCTGCACCTTCGCTTAGGGTGTACAGAGTATTTCCACTGAACAATAAGTGTCACCACTAAGAAAGAACCTCCAGATCAGCACTGGTATAGGATGAGAAAAAGTCAAAACGGAAGCAAAGAACTCGTAGTTTTGTCCAAAGGTCTTTCGACAAACTGTCATCTTGTTTTTAAACTATTTTTGCATCTCCCTTTGTATATTCTGTTAATCTCTGAGATTCTGCACTGATATGTCATTAAACATGCTATAAAAAAACAACTCATGCCCTCAACTACCCTGCAGTGGCAATGGCAAAA